>NC_056744.1:188994632-189022132 GCF_019279795.1 Protopterus annectens
TTACATGTTTGGTTGCAACATACCCTTACTCAGGAATATGAAGTCAGAAACACAAATGGATGTTTCCATGTGCTGATAGCAATCAACATAGAGAATGCCACTGATATGTCAGGGACAAGACCTGTGTGGGGAACAGACAAAACATAACAGCCAATCCTCTAGCCATCATGTGTATAGGCCCGCAGTTGAGAGATATGCAGACAGACTGCATTCCATGCAAAACTAGCATGTACACACAGCCCCTGTAAAACTAGCAGTATTCAATGCATATAGCAGCAATACTCACACACTGTCCCTAGGTCTGGAACCTTATATATATATATATATAGCAGCAATACTCACACATGTAGTTGGCCTGTGTGCACAAGCCCTGTTTTAAGGGGTGTGTCGTCTGTCACACCACCGCACACACACAGGAAGGATGTCTTCCATATGGGAAAGGTAAAAGGACAACGCCCACACTTTCACTGCATATAACAAAATAAAATGTGTACTGCTACTGATTGTTGCATTGCCATGATACTGATATGAGTGCTACAGTAGGCATGCTTATCACATAGTAATCAGAGACGTGTATATATGTGTTATGACCCACTTTCTATGCCTACCACTAACAGCTATATCAACACCCATATACACTGGATATCAAAGTGTACATATCTCTGTTGGAATGCCAGATCTGTGTGCTGCATGCCAATGAGACCACAGGAAGTCATGTCAAAATGTTTCTCACTTCAAATGTGACCCATAACCTGCAAAATTATATTTAAAAAGAAACAAAGCTGTTTCATGGAAGGTGAGCAACCATTGCCAAGTGAATATGTGATATGGCGTTAGAGTACAAACCATGACAACTGAATGCTGTAATCATCTCAGCAGGTGTTTACACAACATACCAGTGTTAGGGTGTGCAAACACATTCACCTGGCTTACTGTACTGAGTATTAATTCCCATATGCTGGAGGGACAGGTTCATAACCCAGAGACTGCCCGTGCTATGGAATAGACTTCCAATACATGTCAAGCAGAGCACCTCACTGGCCCTCTTCAAGACAAATCTTGATGAGTGGATGGGAAAAAGAAAATTTACCACAGGGATCACTGCGGTTTATTTACTCGACAGAGTCGCTGAGAACTAAGGTTGGGTAGCACGATGCCAGTGTAATCCCATGGTCTAAACTTGTAAAGGCTCTAGAGCCATTAGCCTAGTACACACCTATGGACCAATATGTTTCCATAGGACAGGTTGTTATGTTCCCTATTGAACTGAACAGGCTATAGGACACATCACATGTGCGGATTATGTTGACATGTGCTTTTGTGGGGTCATATTCCAATTGCACAAGTACCATGCATTGTAACAGGGGTGTGTACACTTCATATCCACTGTAGCTATATGAAATCAGCAGTACCTTACCTGTACAACCATCCTCCTCCAATGATAGAGTAATCCCCCTTGGTGGACACCACCAAGACACAAAACACATAATAGGTTGCTATAGTGGCTATACAGGGACACATAGATGGAGACCACAACTTGGAAGCAAGTGCACCTCTATCTGAGCAAGCATGTAGGTTCACAGGTGACCTCCTGTAAGGCTGACTATGACTAGAAATTAGACATATGCAAACCACCAAGGCCAGTTGCAACCATGTCTACACATATGTATGCAGTCTCAGAGCCAGTAACACAAGTCAACCTGTAGTGGGAGTAAAGCACACCTCATACACACCTGCCATGGATACAGGCAACCTGCATTAGACAGGATAGGCTGTAACAGTGGCACCCTGTCCACAACAGTAGTACAGGGGGATATGTACATCACCCTCACGTCTGCCCACATCAGTGGTTAGCATGGACATAATGTTGACTGATGGCAACAACAGCAAGTCTCCATGGGGCCTTAGAACATCACAGTTTGCCTCCTACATTAACACAGGCATGTTCTCAGTCTCATCACACACACTACAGTCAAACACATTAATTCCACCATCCACACACCATCCACATGGAAGATAGTCACTGTCATCCCTCTACACAGAAATGAATGCTGTGTAGTGGATTATGCCATTAAGTGTCCAACATTGGGGGAACTGGACAGATCAGGGCCAGGAGTGTAATGCAAGATGTACAAGCCATGAAAGCGTACAGTGTTATGGTATAGTCTGGATTATTTGCAAGCAATACCCCCTGTTGATGTGCATGTGGACAACTCTATGAGGTCCCTGACCTTCCTGTTTATGTCTTCCAGGTACAATGTCCCTGGAACACCTGCCCACATACACACCCCTGGAAAATGATGCTATAATCCAGTTCCTCATAGTCCATCATGCCATCCTCTTTGGTCACAGGGCCCAGGATCTGCAGGAGAAGACCAACCTGTGGAACGAGCTTGTCCACAAGGTAAATGATGTCAGCCTGCACAACCGCAATTATGATCAGGTGCGGCATTGCCACATGGATCTGATCCACCACACCAGTCAACATGCTGCTGCAGTTAAGAGAGACCAGCTAGCCACAGGTGGTGGTCATGCCATCCAGCCCCCACTGACACATGCTGAGGAGCTCCTCGCCAGCCTTGGGGCACCTACCCCCCAGCCAAGCCAGCAAGCTGAAGACAGCATTGTGGAGGTGGGTGCCAACCACACAATGGATGTGGAGCATGCAGGTAAGGCCCCAGGGCACATTAGTAGACCACTGTTACTTATCCATTTTCATCTGTAAAGTATCGGCATGCATATATCAGATAAGATAGTCTGTTGCTACAGTGTAGTAATGAACAGATGTGTATAATCTCTAGTATTGTGGGTTTGTACTGTTGATGTGCTGAAATGCTGCTCCCACCCTGTACCAATGCCACAGGTATGGCTACTGACATTACGTCTCTCACACAACTATTTAGGTCCCTCTGTTATACAACTAGGGTAGTAGCCTGTAGCTGGTGAGTATGGAGTTGTTTTGTTCAGGTTTGACAATACACCAGCCATGTTATGGCTATGATATTTGCCATGCACACCTGTAACATACCTACCCATAATGCATGCTGTACATGTTCACTTACTGTTGCTGTTAACTGCACTGCATCACACTGGTCACCATGGTGGCATAGCTGAAGGCTATGTAAGAGTTATGCATTATACCCAACAACCTGTCAGTGCAAGATGTGTGGACAGAGATTAACATAATGGTGGGATAAATGGCCTACAGTAGGGACTTGTCTGAAACATTACCCTTTTACAGTGGTTACAACAGTTTATACACCATTATTACAACGGCAACTGTTCATGAACTAAACAACGGCAAATCACAACATACCTTAACATACACTGGAAGCATATTTGTGCACACACTCCAAATAACATATTGTGAAAGCAGCTTGTGAGGTACTGACAGCATTCACTTTTCTTCAGTACAGACCTTCCATCAAGTACAGGGCCTCAATGTCACACCAAGTAATGGTCTGCTGTCCAAGAAGTATGTCCACGACATTTGCCCACTCACCTGCAACAGAAGCAGCCATGGCTTGCACACATCTTACAAACGATGAAATGGATCCCATATCCAAAAGGTAGCTCTTAGGAGTAGGAAAAGTAGCCTTACCTCACCATTGCATATATCATGGCAAACAGTGCAGTCATGTGTGCGTGTATGAAGTATGGGACAACATTAATGTTGAAAATAAACAGATGGCCATCCAAAACAGATGACAACACATGTTACAAACAGGTCACAGAGGCTGCCCAGGAACATGCAGCAAGACTGAGGGACTTGCAGGAATGTCAAGCAAATACTGCCTGTGCATTACCTACGTTGACAATTGTCTGGAATCTGCATAAGTGTGGCCTATGGGTTAGGGTAATCAGATGGAAGAGTTGTTCCATAGGCAACATCATCCGGGGCTCTCCACAGATAGCATATGCATAACATCAAGTCTCCCAAAGGCATGTGTTGCAATGTGTAATGGTGTCATGAGACCAAAGCTGAAACCTACAGACAGTATTCATAAAGATACATGTGGTGCACAAGCAAGACCTTACTCCACCTCAGGGTCACCATCCCCATATTTACCTTGCTGGTGCCAGTGTACACCTTTAGGTTTGCTGTTCATTAGCAGGAACTAGCCCAGTAGACATGGCATTCAGAATTTGGAACACTGCAAAATAACACTTATGTGTGGCCCATGGTTGTCAAGCATCTGCAATAAATTTGAAGATGGGGAGGGGTATCATCCTGAAACACAACCGTGAACTGAAGCATACATCCAAAGCTCACTAAGAATGGCTGTATCTGAACACAGTAAAGGTCACACATTGTGTCAGACATAACCCTGATTCCACAGCAATAGTGAAGCCACTGTGTGACCTCCATGGGCTGTGCACATGAGCTGACCTTGCAATCCGGAAAAGTTGGGGGACATTTGTAGGCCAGAGTAACCAAATAATGGCAAGTGAAGATGGCCCATGCTAGTATACCGCTTCCAGGAATAGTGACTGCTGTAGTTCACTTAGGTGCTGCAACAAACCATTGTGTTAAGGGTGTGCACACTTATGCAACCCACATATTGTATGCATCTCATTCAGCATCTGCACGACTAACACATTTGTTTGATACTGCATTGGATTGCACAGGTCATATGTCACATATCAGGTGTGTGTAATGTTAACATATGCAGTATTGTGGCCCCACTGCATACCATGGAAGAGGCTGGCATGTCAACAAGGGTGTGTACACTCCTCATATCCACATTAAGTTTTGAAGGTTGTCAGTGTAATCGGATTTTATTGCTCATACTTGCACTGCTGATGATGAGATCAGCAAATCAGAGGTCAGGCATTAACTATTGACATCAGTCCTCATATCATCCCAGGTATGTGTCAGACAAACACATAGGGGCTATGAGCAACAGAGCAAACATAACTGCCACACATATACACATTCAGCAATGGTGTACACACTTGTGAGGCATGGTGCACATTACATGCCAGTGTGCTGTACAGGTGCACAGCAATACTGTGTACATGGGTACAGTGTGGTATAGGGGAAGGGGCATCACCTACTGACACAACTCATGCATCACAGAGATGTATAATGTTGGTAACAAGGATTGAGTATGGCTGCAATGCATGCTGTTCAGTGCCATATGCCATGCATGTTGACTGTTGGGTAATGAGAGGTCTATGTAATATCTTTGTGCCACCTCACCTGTAAGTGTGTGTGTGTGTGTGTGTGTGTGTGTGTGTGTGTGTGTGTGTGTGTGTGTGTGTGTGTGTGTGTGTGTGTGTGTGTGTGTGTGTGTAGAGGTAAACCATAATGTACAGGTCTTAAATTACATTTTTTGTTTGTCCCTCACAGGTGGTGAGGTGGTTCAGGGTCCCTCCTGCAGGCAAACTGATGTTAGTGTCCATACAGACTCTGACAATGATGATAGGTATGGTGAGGCACAGGCAGTGTTGTCAGGTGCTGAAGCTGTGCCATCAGTTGACATCCCACTTTTATCCACCCCATCCCCGCACACAGTCTGAATGCCAATACATACCCCATCACCAGTGGCCATAGATGAGGAACAGTTGGTGGGTGGTGGCATGGGACAGGACAGTGTGGGGACTATGGCAAGTGTGTCTGTACACAGCAGCCATAGCTGGATGACCTGCAAGGTACCACACAGGCAGATGTACAGGGGTGCTCATAGGAGGGCTGCTGGCCATCATGACCCTGGCAGTAGTGCCACAGCAGGTGTCACCAGATGCATGTTTTGGGCCATCATGGAGGCACAGGATTATATGGAACGTTACACCAGCCAGATTCTGAGGCTCCAGAAGGCTAGTCATTCTGCTGTATTTGACAACATCCGTGATCTTGCAGGTGCCCAACATTATTTTGCAGAGGTCCTGGAAAGATGGTTGGGTGAGATGGTGAAACTCCTCAACCATGTGGTGCCTGTGGTAGAGCATGTGGTGGTAGTGGGGTGGTGGCCACGTGGACGTAGGTCAGCAACACCAACGGGTGGAGGTCTATGTGGATGTGCAACAACTCATGGCCGCTCCTGTAGTGGCAGTACCAGCAACAGCACTGCAGAGGGATGCTGTCCATGCCACAATGCAGCAGGCCACGTGCACATGGCCCTGGCCAGACCCAAGAGGAACCTGGTTCAAGTGGACAATTGTCATCATCGGGGGAGAGTAACATATCTGGGCTTCTGGCTGGTAGTTCCCATGAACCCCCTGGCAGGCAAAGTTCCCATTTCCATGGCCAAAGACAGTGAACTGTACACCCTGCCATGTACAGTCTGCAGCTGTCCAACAAACCCCTGTATAGGGCAGCCACATGGCAGACATGTGTGCATACATGAATACACTTTACCAACACAGCTAGGGCACCTCCATATCTACACAAACCACATCTGCACAGCCCATTTAGTAAAGAACCCCCTAACCCACACACATGATGTCAACCAAACGGCTCAGCCTAGGCCTCTGGCAAACCTGCCAAAACACCCTGTGCATATACTTGTGTTACATCTCTGTTATCCATACCATCGATGCAGGGACATGCTGATATGGTTCTAAGCACTGAATGTCCTAAGGTTTAGCAATGTAATGCTGTTGAACGTGTGTGTAGATGCCCAGCCATGATGCATTATAACTATTATTAACACTGACTGATTTTGGTCTCTATACTGTATTCTGTTTGTGTTCTAGGTGTCTATGTGTCAGCAGGATGTTGGCCTGCTGTCCTGTCCTACAAGGGGTGTAGCACTGTGGTGACACAATGACTGCGTCATATCCTGGGTACAGCTGAACACAGATAACAGGTCTGTATAACAGTTACTGCATGTGCCACATGGCTGATAGGTCTGAGAGATGTATACAGGTGAGTGCATGATGGCTGATGTCAGCAGCTCTTCTACAGTGGACAATTGTAAGTGTACTGTGTGGCACACACCAAATGTCAGTGAATAACACACACACACGGGCTTTGGTGTTAATGCAATACACAGAGAATGCTGTTCACATGGATGTACTTCATTTTGCAGTGAACTCATTTTGACCAATGTAATTCCACCCAGACCAAATTGCCAAAACATCACATCAGGAAATAATCAGTTCACCGGTTTAATTTCATTTACAATGGTACTGGGATGGTATATGTCCTCTTTCCCAATGTAGTGCAATACTGGAGTTGGTAAACATAGGTGTGCTGGTGTGGGTGGCACAGCCTCCCACTTTGGAGGGTGTGGGGTGGTGTAGAACCACACATAGTGTGATTAACAACTACTTAACCTGTTAACATAAACTGTGCAGTATAACAGCACACTAAGTGGGGAGATACCCACAACAATAACCCCAATGTGGGTGGCTGTGACCACAACAACCACACCCATGAATATATACCAACTCCTGTATCACTGTACAGCTGTACAGTGGTGAAGAGGGCATGTACCCATCCACTACTAGTTTTCCTTGAATGTATTTCCACAAGATGATTGCTTTGAAATGTTACCTTTAGCCAGTTAGTTCTTGGACAAATGATCTCCTGGGACATATATTTTCTGCAAATTGAAGTAGATCCCTTCAAATACACACACACTTACTTGGCAACACTGAGAGTAGAACCCCTACCTATGTACTTATTGCTACTAATGTGTTTGGCTTTAATTGCACGCACCAGAGAACTTTTAGGGTGAGGTGTGTCCTGAGTTTCCTGTTAAGAGAAGAACATCACCAGGCCGGGAATGTACTGGGTGTTAATGAACAATACATGGTATGACATACTGTCATATACACATTGACAAACACATAACAGTCATAGACACATCTGGCAGACCTGGGTTTAGCAGTGCTAACTACCTTGTCAGTGAGTCCATTTTGTTACAGAGATTGGCACACCACACATGCATCATTGAGCTGGATAGTGTAATCAGTTAACTGTATGGTTGATGGTGACAGCGGTCCTCATACAGTGAACCTTGGGACATGTACTGGGGGTACCATGGTGTAAAGACAGTATACCAGCACTCACACCCCACATTCGATATTGTACTCACTGAAACCCATGATAATGTTCTGACATACTCACAATCACACATTGACCAGGACTGCAATACAACCCCTTGTCTATCTAATCAGTGGTGCTACTACAGGGATATGGATTTATTGCACATGCCAAAGGAATAGTAGTGTGAGGGTTTTTTATGGCTCTCCTAATGTCAGCAACATCACCATCTCTTATAATGTATGGCAAGGTTTATTGTATTTGGAGAATGTGGCCTCAGAATGCTGTATCCTATAAATATACACACTCACACACATATACACACTTGCCAGGACTCAGAGGGTAACCCACACCTATCTACCCATTTGTAAAACAATGTTATGCTAGTACTGCAAGCTCCAGGTAGCCCATAGGGTGAAGAGTGTAACAAGGTACATTTAACATCAATTACAGCAACAGCTATTTCTAAGTATGGCAATGGGGGATGTAGTGGATGAGAAGGCCTTCAGGGTATTGTCAACTACAAGTTTACAAACACACAGACACTGTTATTCTCAGTAATGTATGCTGACGCATTTGTCAGTATTGGGGTCCATAGGTGCAGGTGTTCCTAGATGTCTACCAGGCTAATGTCCATGGAGAGATGAGAAGAGTAGGGCATGTGGGTACACTGGTATCATGCCACCTGACATTTGTCAGCAGGCCATCTATCAACCAATGCCACTTGCGTGATCCCCAGGGTAACAGTTAAATTCAGCATTCAATCATCTGGTTTGCTCTTGCAGAGGGCCAGTAAGGTGTAACAGTTGACATGTATGCAACATATATTATATAACATGGCCAGTGTCTGGGTTAGAGAACTGTACCCAAGCATGTTCTGTTAACTGTGGTAGTCTGGTTGAGGTATCCATGGCATGTGGTGCATACAGGGTGGGGTTTCCTAGGTGTGGCATTTATAACACAGCTGGGCAGACATGTCAGTGTCAGTCCATCATAGATTGCCTGTAAGCAGCCAAGATAGATACCTGACATCTGCACATCTGCACAGAGGACAGACAGAAGTCAGCTACGAACAGGTTATGCATTAGGATGAATGTTTTGACAGATATACATCTGACACTGATAGGTATGCCATTAGTACATGACAGCAGCCATCAATGACATATCCTAAACACATAGTAGCCTACAGTTAATATCCACATATCAGATCAATATCCAGTAGCAGATACGTAATAACATGCAGCTCACACACCAAGAACACGATAGTCAGTACTCCAAGTCCAGCTTTGCATGCAGGGGTGTATGGTTCCAGTACTACAATCTGCAATCTACTCTTACTTGGAAAAGCACTGTTAAAAGTAGTACTGTTATGATAAAATACATGCAAGTGTGACTGCATACAACCTGAGTTACTACCCATGTATGAAACACATACAAAGAGAAAAGATTGTTGTACTAGCCATGTATACTCAGGTGTCCCATACAGTATACTCACACCCCTTGCTACTATAATGACAGCACATTGAAGCATGTTGTGTACATGGAATTAAATATACTTATTAAAGATGTCATTACCCTGCTATTTTGTCAGACTGGAATGTGATCATTGGTTACCAGGGCTGAGCTATGCCTTGCACGTGTAAGCATTGCTTAAATATAAATGTTAATCACATTTGTGCACTGGTAAGTGAAGCCTACATGATGTAAGCACTTATTAATTTAACCGTACGTCAGCACTGCTTACCGTTGCACAAACCCATACAAACCTGCTTAAAGCTGCTCAAAACTGCCTTAACCACTCCGTATCCAACAGTCCTTGCTTTGCCTAGCAACAAAATAAACAGCCCTTGTAGGTCTTGAACTCAGGACCCTCTACACTATAGTCACAACAGCTAACAACAAAGCCACCAGAGCTATGACAATTTCTGTTATTTTTTTAAATGTATCATTTAATACACATACTGAATAGTAGTGAACAACTGCTTTGACTACTACAATTGTTTAGTACTTGTAAGTGAAAATAGTGTTGAATCAGTCATGTTTTTATATCTAAATATACACATATCAGATAAATATGGTTGGATACATCTGGGAAGGTATATACAACACTCGTTTACACATAACAAGGATATGGATATATATATATATATATATATATATATATATATATATATATATATATATATATATATGGATCTACTGAAAAAGACCAAAAATCCACTTGTTCAAAAATGAACAGTGGATTCTCAGTTACACAAAAGTGCGCTTAAGCGAAATTGCACTTCTGCGAAGAACGGTTCGACAAACCATTAAGGAACACAGATGCCGAAGCACACTACAGTGGGGAAAGGGAACTTATGTGTTTCCCCACTGTAGTGCGATCTCGGAGTTGGTATATTTAAGTAGGGGGTGTGGGGGGAACAGCCCCCCACATGGGGGGGAGCAGGGGTCTTGCCCACCTGCAAAAACAATGTTACTATGTTCTTTATCGGTTTGTTGAACCAGTTTTCATGGAAGTGCACTTTCGCTGAAGTGCACTTTCTCGTAACCGCATCTCTGTTGTTTATATTCGAAGTGAGTTTTCGAATATATACAGTATATATATATATATATATATATATATATATATATATATATATATATATATATATATATATATATATATATATGTGTGTGTGTGTGTGTGTGTGTGTGTGTGTGTGTATTCATATATATATATATATATATATATATATATATATATATATATATATATATATATATATATATATGTGTGTGTGTGTGTGTGTGTGTGTGTATGTATAACATATGCCCATAACATGCAGTGGAGTCATACCTCAGCACCATAAGTCACAACCTCTTAGTGCAAGGGAATGTAATGTAAGTATTGCAGGTATAAATGTAGAATTTTGCTACAGTAACAGTGGTTGTGTCAACAGACATGTTGTATAGGAAGTCACTTCTGATACTGACATGCACGTCATCAGTTACTGACAGACATCATAAGATCATCATAGTGAAGTACCACACAAATCACAGTAATGATCCTGTGGAATACAGCAGAAATACGACCAATAAACGTGGACAGTCTGACACAATCTGGTCAGTCCAGCGGTATACACAGAACTCCTTAGTGCAAGACTTGTGGACCAAGCCTGACAGAGGGGATGTTTACAGCCATGAAAATGGGGATATCACACAAATACTGGAATACATAAGCTCACACATTTGATGTATTCATACTCTCCTGTCTGTCCTAACACATATTAACTGAAGGAGCAGCGGTCTCAAGCTCACATACTTCCCAATAGTTAGTGACATACATCTTCACAGCATTCCACTGCTTTTTCAGAAATACAGAGCACATGTGGTGGCCAGGTAGCAGTACATCTGACAAATATCTGGACATAACATCATATGAGGTAAACACACTGAGCTGCTAGGCATGTCACAAAGCACTGTGTAAACTACAGGTAGATTGCCACAACACTGTCCCAAGTTTCTTATGGGGGAATACACATGTACTTTCAAATATAGCAGGCACTACAGGCATGTAAAAGCATGGAGTAACAGACACCAGTGTGAAAGTGCATACCCTGAATCAATCTCAACACAGTCACAGTCACATTATGGTAAGCCTAATTTATAGTACAGTATATTGACTGTGAACAAAACCATCCTCATATTTGCCGCTCACACACTAACCCTACATATACTGGCCCAATACACAGTGTAGTCTGATGCCTAACTGTGGTATGGGACATGTCTCAGTCTAGCCCTACAAACATATATGCTGACAGGGTACAAGAAACTGGAACAGCATACAACGTCAGATAGAACAGGACCAAGAACACCAACATCCACCACAGTCTGTACACAGGCCAAGTAACATATTCACAATACACTGTTACACAATACTGACTCTCTGTCAAAAATCACCATAAGTACACAAACCCCACTACTGTACAGACTACAACAGAAGGTCCACATTTTGTCCTCAAATATAAGGCCTACTATACATAACATGTCTAGCAGTCTGACATCTCACTGGCTTGTTATCAGGTATGATGTCAGTAAATAATGATATACTGTACATATGCACCTCTTACTGCATGACATATGGACAAAGGGTGACAGACTTGGGGGACAGAGGCACAAACACAGGGCCAATATTGATATATTGCTGTGATAAACTGAGAAAATTCCTGGTGCAAGGGTTTGTCATGACATATCTCTTCTGAGGGATATGAAGTCAGTAACTCACATGGATGTCATCATGTACTGACTGCAATCATCAGAGTATGCTACTGCATTTCTAAAGAGAGGAAATGTGTGATTAACTCACCACGTCTAAGACTTCAAACTCTGACCAGCCTGCAGATGGCCCTACAGGTGAGAGTTTCCTCAACCACATAACACTGTCATGCCAGACTTTAAATCATGTAGAACAGCCATATTCACACAAGCCCTGTTACACCAACATTACTTCAAATGTAGAACAGCAATACATACATACTGTCCCCATGTCTGGAACATCCCCCTCCTGTTTGTTGGCCTGTCTCCATAGTGTATGTTGTAAGATGTATTTCCATCTACCCTATGTGATGCTGTTTGTCAGACACCCACATGCAGTCCTGCTCACAGTGAAGGAAAAGAGCCAACACCCACATGAAGTGCTTAGTTATAGGAGTGTGTTTCCATGCAATTGGCTACAGGAATGGTACCACAGCTGTTCCATATGCAATTAGCAAGTGGGGAACTGCAATTCATGCACAGGCCATCAGTTGATCATGAACATAGGTTCATAGTTTCATAGGTTCATAGGTAGGTACTAGGCTATCTGCCTGAAGGCATTTATAAGCATAGCCAGAATGTGTTTGCTTTCAATGCCCCCTTACATTAGTTCCCTGTGCCTCTGTCCAGCAGAGCCATTGAAGTGATCCCTGGGTAAACCTTCTGTTTCCCATCCACTCATCAAGGTTTCTCTTGGAAGAGGGTTAGCGAGGAGCTCTGCCTAATGTAGATTGGAATCTTGTTCCAGAGCATGGGAAGTCTCTGGGACAGGAATCTATCCCTCCAGCATGTCCTATTTATTGTTGTGGTGAGGTTTAGATCCCTGGAGCATGTGGCTCGAGGAGATATGGTTTTCTTTAGGTGGAGCATGTCCATCAATTCTGGGTTGGACATGGCCTTGTATGTCAGGCAGAGATCACCTCTGAGTAGGTGGTATGCAACCGAAAACAGCTGGAGTTTCTTCAGTCGAGCTGCATAGGGCATCTGCTTGAGGCCAGTGATCCTCTTGGTGAGGTACTTCTGTGGTCTTTCCAGTTGTTGCAGGTGTCTTGTAAGGTACATCCCAAATGGGGCATTGTACTCTATGATGGGTCTAATGAGTGATGCATAGAGGGGCCCAATGACCTCTTTCAATCTGGATGCAAACCCTTTTGTGATTAGGTGGGCTACATAGAATCATTTTTGAATCACTTTGGCAATGTTATTATCAAAGGAGAGGTTACTGTCTACTTGGGTCCCCAGATCCCTTATTATGTCTTCCATATTTAGGGGGCTGCCACCTATGTGGTAGTTTGTGGGTACTTTGTTTTTTCCAAAGGGGATGACTATGCACTTTTTTACATTTAGCTTGAAGCCATGGTTTTGACACCAGGTGTCTGTCTAAGTGAGATCCTTTTGAAGGATGTCTGTGTCAGCCGGAGAGTCAATTATAGCCTCTAGTTTGCAGTCATCTGCGAACTTGGTCAGCCATATTCCTCCTGTGCCTACCTGCACCTCTGAGAAGTATATGCCGAACAGGAGGGGTCCTAGGACTGAGTCCTGGGTAACACCACTTGTAACTGGTTTAGAGTTAGACCTAGCTCCCGCAACTCTTATCATGTGGGTTCTGTCCGTGAGCCAGTTGGCAACCCATCTCATGATGTAGGGGTTTATGTTCAGGTTGATGAACTTGTCTATAATACCTGAGTGGGGAATGGTGTCGAAGGCCTTTGCAAGGTCTAGGTAGGCTGTGTGGACCACCTTTCCCCTCATCTATAGCCTTGGTAACTGTCTCAAAGAAGTCCACCAGGTTTAGGAGGCATGATCTGCCCTTAACAGATCCAAACTGGGTAGGGTCCAGTGTTTGGAGGTTTCCAATGTCTCTGTTAATGAGATCCATGATGATGCACTCCATAGCTTTTCAGACCAAGCTAGTCAGGCTTATAGGGCAATAGTTCCTGGGGTCTGTTGTGGCTCCACCTTTGTGGAGTGGAATAACCATTGTTGTGCACCACTCTGTGGGCATGTAGCCTGTGGAAAGGCTGAGTTTAAACAGTGTGTTTAGGTGAGGGGTTAGTTCATCTTTGAGCTCCTATAGGATGCAGCCTGGACACTGTCCAGTCCCATTGATGCTGTGTTTTTGGCTTTGGAGAGGGCTGTTTTAACCAGAGTGTCTGTGATTTCAGGGGCACTACATTCTTCTGGTATAGTTATGGGCCCTTTTGGGGTGAGAGGGAGGTGAAGTTTGCACTGAACCTGTCTGCCAGGATGTTGACTATCTCAGTCAGTTCAGTATATTTTGTGCCATTCTACACTAACTCCGAGCAGATCTAAGAATTGTCACTTAGATTCTTGACATAGCTAAAGAATGCCTTGTGGTTATCTTTGGAGTCCATGGCAATTTTTCTTTCAAAGCTAGCCTTGGATGATTTTATGAGGGAATGTAGTTTCTTGCTGATACTGATCTGGGTTGTCTTCCCTTCTTGGGATTTTACTCTTTTCTGTACAAGTTTCCTCCTTCTATTGTATAGCTTGTTTATGACAAGGGTCCACCAGACTGGTTTCCTTTTCTTGGAGGAGTGAGTCTTGGTTTGGTTTAGGATAGCACAATCCATTCATTCTTGTAGGTGCCCATAGAGTGCATTAGTGAAGGATTTTGCAGCTTGGACAGCATTATCCTTTAGCATGGGGGCTTTGAAACTTCCCACCTTGGTCTTAAGTAATGTGAAGTTTGCTTTTGAAAAAATTTTCACAGTGGTTTCTTTGACCGGGGGTGGTGGCGGAATGTAGATATCCAGAGTGATTAGTTTATGGTCAGATCTAACCAGTGAGGGGTTGACCTCCTGTGTGGAACACCGGTTGCCCATGTTGGTGATGACCAGGTCCAATATGTTGTCACCTCTGGTGGGGGTTTTGACCAGTTGATCCAGGGCATTTGAGTTTATAAATTTTAGAAAATGTTGGGCAAAGGAGTTTGTACTTGAGTAGTTCTCCCACTTAATGTTTGGGTAATTGAAATCACCCAATATCAGGGTGTTTGGTAGGACCTTTATGTTTCCCAGTGTTTCCACAAATGTGGAGTGGTGGTCCTGGGACATGGCGGGTGATCTGTAGCAAGCTATAATTTGAATAGTAGTTTTGCCCATTGTTACTTGCACATGGATTATCTCTGAAGCATCGTGCTGTGCCACTAACCTGGAGGTGTGGGTATCCTTGATGAATATGAATACTCCCCCGCCTTTTGTATTTCAGTCTGGGTTTTGAGGCCAAAATATATGGTATGAGTTGTAGCCTGGTAGTGCTGGGGTGCTCTCTGGAGCCTTAAACCAGTTTTCTGTTACTGCACATATATCGATTTTCTCCATACTGAGGAGTGCCTCGAGTGAGTGCATTTTGAGGTTTAGACTTCTGGCATTGAGTAGCATTACCCTCAATTTTTTGTTACTTGTGCTATTTATGGTGGTGGGTTTGTCTTTTGAGCCTTGCTTAAAAAAAGGCACTATGGGGGTGGCAAGAGCCTTGGCCACTATTTGAAAGCCTAAGGGTGCCAGGTGCAAGCTGTCTCTAGCAAAGCAGTGTGGCTTGTCGATCACGTCATCCCAAGCTGACACACACTGGATTCCCTTTGAATGACACCAGAAGCTTAGCCAATTGTTGAAAGTGATCATTTTTTCCTCTATACCGTGGTATCATTCTTGGTGAGGGCAGGATGCTACTTAGCGTCAGTGTCATACTGGCCTGGGCTATGTGATCAGAGAGCTCCTCCATGTCTCTTTTCATGTAGGCCAGGGAGGTACAGCTCAGGTCATTCACACTAACATGGACAATGGCAGAGTCATATTTGTACTTGTTCTGGAGTGACCTGAGTGCTTGTGTTATGTGGCGGATCCTGGCACCCAACAGGCAGCTAACAGTAACCTTCTTCTTGTTCAGCCTAGTGAGTGGGACGTCAGTGTGCCTGACTATAGAGTCACCTATTACTAGTGTGTTGGGTATGTTATTTTGCCTTAAGGGCTGTGATTGTGTGGCACACTGGTTTTGTGAAGTATGTGTTTCATGGTTTGTGTTGGAGGGTGAAAGTTGCTTGGATGTCTGCTTTGGAGATCTCTGTTGCTTCTGCAGATTTTTATTTAGAGCCTCCGAGTATGTTTTCATGTATTTATGTGTGTTTTTTGCCTGTGCTGGTTTCATAGGTCAATGTGAGACTGGTGGTGTGATGCAAGTAATTCCCTTCTCCTCTTGACTGCCTGGTCCAGTCTTGGGTTGAGAGAGCTTAGCCTCCAGTTTGGCTGTATAATTGCATCTCTCACATGTATTAGTGTTTGGTGGAAGGAGGAGAGGGTTGTCTGTGTACATGAGGCAATTGTAACATTGTCTCAAAATGCCCAGATTCACCAGTTGGACCAGAGAGTACACCTGAAACTGCCCTTTGGACATGCCTGGATAGGTACAGTGAACTGTTTTACTGATTGGCTGGTAAGGTCGAATAGAGAGCCTTGTCCTTCTCTACAGTATAGGGGGGATCTAGTGCTAAGTTTTATTAGTGCTTGCTATGAGATTTGAGCAAGTGCTGGTATGAAAAGTGAATGGTTTCAGTGCTTAAGTTGAAAGTTTGTCTAGTTCCAAGGGAAACACTGAAGAGATAACATAACATAACATTACTTACACAACTCAACTTGCTGCCTATGCAAAACAGATGCACTTTTCCACATCCACCAGAGAGGGAGAGGGAGAGAGAGAGAGACAGAGACAAAGTAAGAAAGGAAGGGAGTAAGAGAGTGAGAGCTAAGCAGGTTTATGTATGATCCATGGGTGGAGAATGGTATCTGGGTATTATAATGGTTGCCTATATTGTTTACTAATCCATACTGTCACATAGTAATTGCACATGGCTGTACACATTTATGGCTGAGGATTGTCTACAACAACCTCTACAGTATTTGTAAACTGTTGGCCTGGTAATGTGGACATTGGGAGATACAGGTCCACAGCATAATGATGTAGCAAAACCCACACTGCAATGGATCCTGTCATTACACAATCACCCCAACACCCACACAGGATACTGATGACACACACACACACAAACACACACTTATCAGTACGGAGTTTCAAACCCTTACCTGACTATGTATTGTTATTACAGTGTTACGCAGTTATTGCAGGCGGCACAGAGCTTACATGTTGGAGAGCTGTCCAAAGGTATCTTTGAAGTGAGTGACATCTGTAACAGTGCTGAAAGAGGGGTAAGGGAAGTGTAGTAAGTGTGAATTTCCACAAAATCAGGTGTTGGCAAGACACGCACACACTCTCTCTGAGAAACACACAAATCATCTTCACAATAGGTAGGATCAGGTTAAGAATTCCAACCTTAACTAGTTTGCTACACTATAGTATTATGCAGTTATCACAAGAGCCACAGAGCTTATAGGGCTGAAACCTGGCAAAAGGGTTATTTCAAGGTGAATGGCATCAGCAGGCATGCTAAAGTAGGGCAATGAGAGGTGTAGTGAGTGTGAATGGCTTCAAAATCATTTATCTCCACACACACACACACACACACACACACACACACACACACACACACACACACACACACACACACACACATACTTGCCAGTACTGAGATGCATAGTTTCATTGCTTCACAGGTGTGTAGTAGGTGAATGGGCCTGAAGGCTGTATAAGGCTAGAAAAAGGGAATACCTTGGCATCAGGCCACATGACAACAGTCCCCAGTGTGGCTCAGGGGTGTAGTCCCTGGAGTGGTCCCCAGGGGTGGGTATTGTATTCACCATCCACTCATCTGGGTTTCTGTTGGGTTGTGCACATGTCCCACATGCATGCTCTTTGACATGTGGAAGTGTACCTGAGGTCTCTGGTGCATGTTGTGTGGACAGATTGTTATCTTCTGATGTAGCATTCCTGACCTCATTTGCTGAGACCTGGCTATGTAACTTAGGTTGTTTTTGCACCTATATTGACAGCATGATACAGGTATTCAGTGGAGTTAGTGGCATCTGTCTATACAGTGCATATGTATAAGGCATGGTATTCCCTTTGTGAGTTATGTTTGCAGACTCTACAGTTGTTGCAGGCATCCAGTGGGGAATATAGCAAAAGGGTCACTGTAAGCATTTATTTGCCTACTGTGGGGATGGAACAGGGTGCCATGTCCTTTTACTTGCTGGATACACACACTCAGTCAGGAGATGTAACACATCAAAGTACTTTCTGATGTCAGTGGCACTGTTGTGGTCAACAGGCATGTAGTCCACTGCAATTACACCATGCTTACTTCTCTGTGAGGCAATATGCAGGGAACTACCAATTTAGTGGTTGTTGCCTAACCAAGTGTGCTTGTGTATGAAACTTGGGTAGATAGTGTTCTTTGAATAATAGAAGGGTTGCCTGTATTGTTCACCAATCCATAATGTCACATGTAGGCCTATGGATTGTCTACGCAAACCTCTCCAGTGTTTGACATCTATTATTCTTGTAAGGTGGACATTGTGACATATACTAGGTCCTCAACATAATAATTTAGCAAAACCTGCCCCACAATGGATCCTGTTATTACACAATCACAGCAACCTCCACACAGGATTCTGATGACAGACAGACACACACACACACACACACACACACACACACACACACACACACACACACACACACACACACACACACACACACACACTTGCCAGTACTGAGATTCAACTCCCTACCTAGCTATGTATTGTTACTATAGTGTACCGCATTTATCGCATGCGCCGCAGAGCTTATAGGATGGATGTGATTCCAGGGTGCTTCTAAGGTGAGGAATATAACCAGCCTTTGTAAATACTGGCATCGGGTGATGTAGTGGGTGAGAAATTCCAAAAATAATTTGACTCTACACACACATTTACATTTCCAGGGGTGAGGTTCAAACCTCTATCTAACAAGTTTTATGGACCATTATGTTACACATTTACCACATGCACCACTCTCCTGACATGGTTTAGGGTTGGCAAAAGGTACTTCTAAGGTGGATGATATCTGCAGGACTGCTAAAGTCAGGCTCTGAGATGTATACTGGGTGTAAATGCGGGCAGAATCTTTGCGGTACAGACCTACATATGTACACACACAAACACTTGCCACGGATGAGATTCAAACCCATACCTATAGTAGCTATTGCTACTACATTGTTCCACATTTATGGCATGTGCCATGGAGCTTACATGCTGAAGAGCTCTTCACAGGTATCTTTGAAGGTGACTGACATCAGCAGCAGTGCTAAAGGAAGGATAAGGGGAGAGTAGTAAGTATGAATGACCATGAAATAAGCTATCGTCAAAGACACACAAACTCGCTCACACAAACACACACAGTTTCTCAATTGCCATGTCTGGGATTAGAACTCCTACCTTACTAGTATGCTACACTATGGTATGACACATTTATCACAAGCCCCACGCAGCTTATATGTTGGAGAGCTCTCCACAGGTATCTTTGAAGGTGACTAACATCAGCAGCAGTGCTAAAGGAGGGGTAAGGGGAAAGTAGTAAATGTGAATGTCCATAAAATCAAGTATCATCAAGGACACACACTCTCTCAACAAACATGAACAGTTTCACAGTTGCCATCTCTGGGATTAGAGCTCCTACGTAATTAGCTTCTACACTATAGTAGTACAATGTTATTGCAAGTGCCACAGAGCTTATGGGGCTGGCCATTGTCCAAAGGGTTATTTCAAGGTGACTGACATCAGCAGGCTTGCTAAAATAGGGCAATGGGAGGTGTAGCGACTGTGAATGGCCTCAAAATCATTCATCTCCACACACACACACACACACACACACACACACACACACACACACACACACTCACACAGTTTCACAGTTGCCATGCCTGTGATTAGAACTCCTACCTAATTAGTATGCTATACCATAGCATTGTGCAATTATCACAAGTGTCATGGAGCTTATGGCTCTGGTATTTGTCCAAAGGATTATTTCAAGGTGACTGACATCAGCAGGCTTGCTAAAGTAGGGCAATGAGAGGTGTAGTGACTGTAAATGGCCACAAAATCATTCATCTCCACACACACACACACACACACACACACACACACACACACACACACACACACACACACACACACACACAGTTTCTCAGTTGCCATGTCTGGGATTAAAAATCCTGCCTAATCAGTATGCTATATTGCAGCATTATACAGTTATCACAAGCACCACAGAGCTTATGGGGCTGGTGTATGTCCAAAGAGTTATTTCAAGGTGGCTGACATCAGCAGGCTTGCTAAAGTAGGTCAATGGGAGGAGTAGTGACTGTGAATGGCCTCAAAATCATTCATCTCCACATGCACGCACACACACACACACACACACACACACACACACATACAGAGTTTCACAGCCACCATCTCAGGGATTAGAACTCCTACCTAACTAGTATGCTACACTATAGTATTATACAGTTATCACAAGCACCATGGAACATATGGGGCTAGCACTTGTCCAAAGGGTTATTTCAAGGTGACTGACATCAGCAGGAGTGCTAACATGGGCAATGGGAAGTACAGTGTGTGTGAATGGGCCATAAACCATTCCTCTGGAAACACACACACACACACACACACACACACACACACACACACACACACACACACACACACACACAAAACTTTACATTTGACAGGACTGGGTATACAAATGCTAGATGAATACTGATTTGTACTATCATGTTACACAGTTATCACAAGCACCACAGACACTATAAGGCTGAGGGCTACCAAAAGCAATGTTTACAGTGGTTGACATCAGCACATCATGTGATAGGGGCCAATTGGATGTGTGGTGGGTGGGAGAGGCCTCATGATGGAAATCTCTCTGTCACTGTCTGTCTCTCTTCCCCACATCTCTGTATGTGTATGTTTGACATATTATAGTGTATTGGTCTTGGATATGTGTTAGTATTCCTATCCATTGTGTGTGCGAAGCATGAATGGTGTACAATGTGGTGTGTGTGCACAGATATCTGCGACTGACAGATATGTATAGTCTACTCTGTTGTCAGACATGGGCTTCATTTCTCTAAGTGTAGGAGCATACCCAGTATGACCTTCTGTACTAAGTGTGTGAAACCATTCCAGATAGGTTGTATTCCAGTCCAGGATTTGGTGTTCTACACCTACAGCTAGCAACCTGTTTCTGCAGGATATCTGTAGACAGGTTGACAATATGGAGTCACAATGGGTGACAGATAGTGGGATACTGTAACTATTGTGTCTGTGCTGCTTGTGTTACATGATTGGTGTTAGCAGAGATATTCAGACATATGTACTGTTTTACACTGTGATGTATTATGTCATCAACTACTGACAGATATACTTATTTGCTCACAGTTATTTCCTGGGGAATGCAAGATGAATGAAGCTGTGTCCAGTATTGTGGTCTGCAGCCTAGATATTCTTGCACATTCATGCCATTCTGGAGGGGTAGCTGCAGACACTTGCTGATAGGTCTGTGTAAATGGTCCAGCACCTTGGTACTGTGGTGGCTGAGGATCCCCTGCTTGTACATATATGACGTAACAGAATGGCCATATCCTTCTGTGGCCATACCTTTCAGCTGTACAGATTCACCCAGGTTACACAGAGGCAGGGCTCATATATCTGGTCTGTTCCCCTTCACATTGTGGTTTACAAGAAGGTTTGTTGCCACCCATTACTGGGTTTGCAGGCAGGGGTAGTATGGCCACACGTCATTGTTTCAGACTTCATACACTACATGGCGTCCATGCTTCTACACCCCCCACTCTGTTATTCTATCCTCTTCTCAACATTATGTGAGTGATATCTGAAAAGTTTCTCTATAGTTGTCCCTTCATCCCAGTGGTGTTTAGGGGTTGGTCCACAGTTCATGCAGTAGGACATGGTGGGCATGCTACTGGGATTTGTCAACATGGCCTTGCATTTGTGTTCTGTTGACTGTGTTATGTTGTTACTTGGGACCCCATGAGATAACATACATTGGCAGTACTGGTGAGGCACAGGCATTTGACAGGACTTCTGTGGGGCATTTGGTGGGGATGCAGGCCATCTGTAGCAGGCCAGTGCATTCTGTCACTCCTACATTCCCAGGCTGTGAGCCACTGGATTATTCTGGAGTGACAGAATAAGTGTACGAGGTGTTAGTGGCAATAGTTCCTGTCCATATTAATCCATTGTTCTGGATGCTGGCAGGGTGCTGCTTACAGCTAGGGGCCCACCTACATGGGACACCTCTTTAGCATGCAGCATTCTGTGGGTATTCCCATACAGAAGTAGGGGTCATACTGCACTCATTTCCAGCAGCAGGAATATGACCTGTGATAAACCTGTGGCTGATGGTGGGGTGAGTTGAATGCATGTGTGATATGGAAGCTTTTTGCAGCTGACTCATAGATATACCTGGGACATTCCCCTTATGCTGCCTTGTGCAGGGACATAGACAGTCTCTCATTACTTCATAATTGTGCCTTTTGTGGTCTGCCACTGATTGGCCAGACTACATCAGTATTCCGTACTACACAGACAATTAATATGCTGCTAACCTGTATGTAGAATTCCAAAGGTGTGTGCAGTTGACAGTTACATTTTATGTACTCTGTCTAGGGTTCTTCCACCTGTGTACTGTGTGTATGTCTGGGCCCACATTCATTGCATGTTCATCTTTTAGACGGTGACAGATATTGACATCTGGACAGTGAGTATGGATGACTGCTGACATGGGTATTGCTGAGATGCATTGTGGTTGACACTGCAGTTGTCAGAACATGGCCTACATGCTGACCACTTCCAGATAATATTGAACACACAACAACCTAACACACGGACACTTGCATATTGTACACATGCAACAATCTATCCTGTAAATTGGGCAGCTCAGGTAATCTGTGCTCCACTGATATTAACCCACACGTACATGTTACTGCATTTCTACACAGGATTGTGGGGGGGGCACACCTGACAACTGTAAACATTTACTATGACTGTACTGGTATTTCAGATACTCTGTTTTCTTCCATTTCCTTTTGTATTCTGACCTATCATGCAGACTAGAGGCATATCAGTAGAGTACAGATCTTAGGTTTTATTGACCTAAATTTCAGTTTCAGATTTCTTACCCTTCAGAACTAACATGCAACTGCCAGACCTGTTGTAGTCTGTCTGTGTAGGTCTGGAGGGGGGCAGTTCACCACTGCCATCAATTGGAGGCCTTAGCATAGTCTTTCTTTATGGTCATCTACACCTGTCCTGCTGGCTGAGGCTAGTGTTGGGTATGTGAGCCTCACTGACATGCATGTATGTGTCCTATGGGCACACATTTAGGCCACCACATGTACTGCAGTGGGATTCGTCACCTTGTCTCGTACTGCCTACTTTGTTGATACCATTATTTGTTATGGATTTCATGCTGCCCATACAGGTGTCTACTATCTGCTGCCATCCCATTCAGCCACCCGATTCCCTTGCATGCTCACATCCATACCATAGATACAAGCAGCAGAGCATACTACTCCATTCAGCAATTGATAGGAAGAATGATTACCTTGTGGCTGTGCCAGTATTATGGATGGTGCTGGAGGACTGACTATGTCGGATGCACATAGAGCACTCCCTATACATGGTAAAGCACAGGTAGTGTCATGTTTGGCATCCCTTTTACTGTATGTGCGAGTCAGAATGAGAGGTGTCATTCCTTGGGTCCCTACTATGTCAGTGTGCGTGACATGCGTTGTCTCTTTGCCAAAGCCTGGGCATACTAGGCACGCCACCTTCTGCCTACATGGGCAGGCTCATGTTGTTCCTCCTCCAAGTCCCTCTGTGCTTGTGATGGCCTTGGCAATGGTGGGGGGCTGTGTGGCCCTGCCCCGTGCTGTTCCTGCTGCAGCTGTTTCTGCAGGATCAAATTATGTAGCATGGCACATACAATGAACATTTGTGCACATGTAGCTGGAAAGTACTGCAAGGCTCCACTGGATATATCTAGGCAGTGGAACCGTGACTTGAGCATCCCAAACACACACTCTATTATGATTCTGGTTTGTGCATGTGCCTCATTATGGAGTTCTTGTTCGGGTGTGTATGCATTTCTGATGGGTGTCATCAGCCACTGCTCCAGTGCGTAACCGGCATGCCACACTAGGTGGCCAAATCGGATGGCCCCACTGGCAAATTTCTGGTACAGCTGTGTCATATGCCAGATGGGGAGTTGTGACAGCTTCCAGGGCTGCCAGCACACACATTCAAGATAATGCCCTGGGCATCGCTCATGAACTGGCAGTTGATGGAGGGGAAGCCCTTACCATTTATGTAGACCCTACCCCACTCACCAGGTGGTGCTTTGATGTGTATGTGCGTGCAGTCTATAACATCCACAACCTCAGGGTATTCTGCTGTTTGGTGGAAGAGATGCATATTGCTGGTCAACCCCTTATGGGTGTTGACGAAATATATGTGCTCACTGGCATGTACTGACATGGCATCCAGGAAATGGTGGAGTATCCTGGATGCTGATGCCTGTGAGATCCCCATTATATCCCCAGCTGGCCTTTGGAAGGTACCTGTGGCTAGTATTCTTAACCCTACACATACCTTGGTATCCACTGGGATGGGTTCCCCTCTGTTTATTCTGTGTGTGAGGCATGGCCGGCACAGCTCAACAATTTGCTGTAGAATGTCCCTGTCTACCCTATAGTGCTCCATCATCTCCAGCTCATGTAGCCCCTGGTAGGTTACCCTGAGTCTGTACACTTTTCTCCTCCTCCTCACTGTGGGTTGGTCATCAGCCTTCACATCCTCACCACCCTCAGTCTCTTCCACATATTGATGTACGAGAGCAACAGCAGCCCCCCTAACGTTTCTGTCAGGTAAAATTTCCCCATCTGTGTACACTGGTGGTGTAGAGTTTGTGGGAAAAAACAGAGTGAAAGGTGTTTACATAGTTTATAGTAGTGTACTGGGCTGGGATGCTGCCTGTGTAATTGTCTGATTCTGATACATTTCACTTGCCAGCTATGCTAGTTCTCCTTGATTGCCTTCGAACTATTGTTTTCCCTTCCCTTTGCCTTCCTGTTTAAGCACCGAGGTGTGCTGTGCATACCTAGTGCTCAGATGTGAATAGAGCTGTTATTTCCTGTGTTTTCTTTCTTTTCTTTTTTTTGCTTAAAACCTGGTGTGCGTTTAGGAAATGTAAACATTGCTAAGCAGCCTCAGACACACACCCTTCCTTAGCTGTGCTTAGCTAAGGGCAAACACGGGCCACAGAGCTCCAATAAGCTTACAGCATGCCTGGCACACCCCTTATGAGATCATTTACCTCTTATACCATGGTGCTGCTGCACCTACACAGTTGGGTGCAAGGTAACACTGAGAGGAATTCTGTGATTCAGTATCAATCCCCCTATTTGCATAAAACAGAATGCTAATTCATTGTTACCACACTCACACTGAGCCTTCCCCCTTAACAACCACTATTCCCTGGTATTGTTGTCTTATGAATGCCATTGACTATCATGGCAAAATGCTGATTTGGGTTTAGAAGCTTATTTCCAAATTTTTTTCACATTTGCGGGCCGATCACGTTTGTGCACAGCTGCCCTACGCTTAAACAGCTGAAATTGGCCAAAAAAAAAGTTATTTTTTATAATTTTGCAACCATTTCCCATGCCAATGGCCATATATTTGGCCATTGGCATGCCTACTACATCGAATGCATTCTTTCTTTGGAGATGTCATGCCTCCGTTTTGTAATTTGCAGAAATGTATTTGGTTAGTAACTGAATACATTTCTGCAGGTTACACTATTCTTGCACAGACACCTGCCTGCTTCCTGGATTGCTAATTCACCTAATTTGCATGGGTTTCGCAAGCAAATGGGGTAATTAGCATATAACAATGGTGTCCATGCAGGAATAATGTAGAAGCGCTCATGCACATCCTGGGAGCTCGTTCCTGGATCGCTCGTGGGCCATATTCCCTGCAGCAGCTATTGCACTATTCCTGCACTCCGTGCAGGGCTTGCTGAATCCCAGGGTCTATGTTATTCCAGTTTAATTTCTCCAAGTCTTTTGGATTTCTAATACCATGACAGGAATTGACCCCATTCCTATGTCAGGGTATAATTAAAGTTCATGTAATTAGTATTATTTCAATCTTTGATGTTAGCCAAAAGTTCTCATTGCAGGATCTACAATGTGCCCAGTACTGACTTCTTCTGCAGTTCATATGGAGTAACATACACTGACAGCATATCTAAGTATGATCGTAGATTCTTTCTTTCTTTCTTTCTTTCTTTCTTTCTTACTTATTTTCTTTATTGACATTTGATTGCCAGGAAAGCCCACTTGGTAAGACTCCATTTTCAGCAGATGCCCAGGGAGAAAAGCTCCAAAGTATTACAAAACATTTTAGGAACGATAATTTTACCATCTTCAAAAATAATTAAAAAATATTTTTATTAGAACCGTGGCTCTTACTGCTATTGGAACTGTCTGGGTGTCTTTCTTCCACATTGCTCTAATTCCTGCTGAAAAATTCTGATACTTTATGACTTTGTGTTTCTCTCTACATCAGACACTGTAATCACTAGGTGTAGCAACTTCAATGATGAATGCTACTTTTATTTTCATGGGCTACTGGTTTTCTCTCATCTATATTTTGAACAGTTGGTAATGGGTGATTCCATGTGAGGTACATTTCATCATTCTCTGTAATGCTTTGTGGTTCATGTTTCCAGTGCTTTCAGCTACTTCTATAGTGTAGTGCTTGTACACTATAGAAGTAGCTGAAAGCATTGGAAACATGAACCACACTATAGTGTAGTGCTTGTACAATCCCAAATGCAGCAGTCTTGCCACATGATTGTGCCTTTCAGTGTACAGGCCCTCTGCCATGAGTGTATCATACCCAGCAAGAAGATGTGCGACTGTTTAAATTTTTCCTTTTTACAGAACATATATTTGTCTGTTTCCCCCACATAGTCAATGGACTGATTCTCTACTACTCTTGATAACTCCAGACATTCCCAAGGGTAGTTGTTTCTAAATGCGGTATTTACCTGACTAAGGTCTCTTAAATATTAAATGAGACACTGCACAAGTTCAGATATTTTAATAATTCATAATAAAGTAAATATTCACATTGATTGCCCTTGGTTTATTCCTGTTGTACTTTTTCCAATTTAC
>NC_056744.1:189027132-189122132 GCF_019279795.1 Protopterus annectens
CTACTATCCCATCAGTCTGACGAGTCTGATCTGCAAGGGCATGGAACACATTATCATGGAACATATAAACAAAGACACTGGCAACCTACAAACACTGGACCCCACCCAGCTTGGGTTTGTGAAGGGCTGATCTTGTCTCCTGAATCTGATTGACTTCTTCAAATCAGTCTACAGAGCTGTGGACGAGGGTAAGGCAGTCCACACAGCCTATCTGGACCTCACCAAGGCCTTCAACACCATCCCCCACTCTGGAATCATAGATAAACTTACTAAGCTGGGCATAACTCCCTACATCACTCAATGGGTTGCCAACTGGCTTACTGACAGATCCCAGACTGTAAAAGTAGCCAACTCCAAATCCAGCTCCAGACAAGTGACAAGTGGAGTATCTCAGGGTTCAGTCCTGGGACCACTCTTGTTTGGCATCTACTTCTCTGAAGTACAAGTCAACACTAAGGGACTCTGGCTAACAAAGTTTGCAGATGACTGCAAACTGGGAGCCATTATTGAATCCCTAAATGATGTGGATATTCTACAAAAGGGCCTTACAGAAACAGATGCTTGGTGCCAGAGCCATGGGCTCAAGCTTAATGCCAAGAAATGTATAGTTATCCCCTTTGGGTAAAACCATGTACCCATGAATTACCACATAGGTGGCAGTACACTAAACACCGAATGTGTGATGAGAGACTTAGGGACACAGGTGGACAGTGGTCTCACCTTCGATAACCACATCACCACAACAGTCAGGAAATCCTTCTATGTGGCACACCTCATCACTAAGGGCTTTTCATCCAGAAAAAAGGAGGTCATTGTCCCACTGTACTCATCCCTCATTAGACCCATTATAGAGTACAACATCCCATTTGGTATGTACCTCACAAGACATCTGCAACAGCTGGAAAGGCTGCAGAAATACCTCACTAAAAGAATCACAGGCCTAAAGCAGATGCTCTATGCTGACCATCTAACAAAACTCCAGCTATACTCTGTGGCATATCGTCTACTCATAGGCAATTTCTGCTTAACATACAAGGCCATGTCAAACCCTGAGCTGTTGGACCTGCTCCCACTTAAAGAAATCCCAATCCCTCAGAGCCACACGCTTGATGGATTTAAACCTTGTCATCACAATGAACAAAACATGCTGGAGGGATAGGTTACTGACCCAGAGACTTCCCATACTCTGGAATAGACTATCCATACATGTCAAGCAGAGCGCCTCCTTGGTCCTCTTCAAAAGGAACCTTGATGATTGGATGGGAGATAAGAAATTCATCCCGGGGAGGGGATCACGTCAGTCACTCTGCTAGACAGGGGTCCAGGGAAGTAAATATTGTGGGAAGAAATATCCAGGGAATTGTTATGGCTAGGCTTGTATAGGCCCTAGGGCCGATAGCCTAATACCAACCGATGGACCTATGAACCTATCCATAAAACATTTTCTTCTGAAACTAAAGCCCAGCTCAAATGTAGCAGACAGCATACCCACAGAATACCTAAAAATCGCTGCAGATGTTACTGCTTATCCCATTAGCATTCCCATAAATAGATCCATCTAAAAATCCTACTTCCCCAGCCTCTGGAAAAAAAGCAAACATTCTACCTCTTCAGAAAGGGGGTACCTCAACAGATATTTCCATCTTCTGCCCTATAGCTATTCTATCCCCCATTTCCAAACTCCTAGAGAAATGTGTACACACCCAGCCTGTACAATTCCTTCTCAATAATGAAACCCTTTCTGAAACTCAGCATGGATTAAGACCTGGCCATAGTACTTCAACTGCACTAAAATTATTTATGAGCCTAGTTAATAAAGCCCACAACTCAAGTAAGATTGTCTCCACTTTATTCCTGGATTTGTCTAAAGCCTTTGATACTATCTCTCATACACGCCTTTCCCAACTTTCTAACACTGGACAATCTACTCCATCTCTAAACTGGTTCAAAAGCTACCTATTTGATAGAGAACATGCTGTAAAATGGCAACACTCTATATCCCCATATATTCATAACTATACCTGTATTATCCAAAGCTCCATATTAGGACCCCTACTGTTTAATATTTCATCAACAACCTCTACCTATCATTCCAACAAGGGTTTCTTGTTTAGTAATGCAGATGACTCCACTGTAATATCCGAAAACTCAACTCAACTACAGCAAATTACTCAATCTGCATTTACTGTCGTAGAGACTTGGCTCCACAATAACCACCTGTCTTTAAACCCAAATAGCACCAAGCTCATAATATTTACCCCAAAGAAAAACACTCCCATTAACAAATCTGAAATCCACATATTCTCTGTAAACAACACTAAAATTGAACTAATCACCTAAACTGTTAGGAATTATAATTGACGAAAGCCTTAAATTTGACTACACTTACAAAATACCATCAGCAAGACTTACAAAAAACTGGAACTACTTTACAGACATAAACATTTCCTCAGCCTTCCCACAAAACAAGTACTTGCTTCCACTTATCTACTTCCTTCTCTAGTCTATGGTGCATCACTACTAACTTCCCTCCAATCCTCCCTCAAAATTAAACTAGAAATATCCTATAACAAGATAGCCAAATTTGCAACAAACAACCACCACTCCACCCACCACTGCAAACCTCTAAAAACATTAAAGTGACTTGAATTCCCCTGCAAATTTACTTATCTCAGATTAACTACCACATACAAATTACTTACTAAACCACAGGAGTGCCTTGCCCTAAAGTTCTTATTCTCCTACTATAGTCCCAATAGTTCCCTAAGATTAAAAAAAAAAAAAAAACTCCTCCTCCAAATCAGAAAGCTAACTACCCATTGATCAACTACTATACTCCTGGTTAATAGCTAAAACCTGAAACAGACTTTGCCCAGCCATTTGCACAATGCAATATACTGCCTCCTTCAAAACTGCCCTATGCATACACCTTTATTCCAAATGGATCTGTAACTGCACTAAGTCCCCTCTTGCCATTACCTAGATCTTAGTGCCTTCCTACCATTTCCTCTTTTTCTCCTTGTACTCACATATTTCTATTACTATTAATAACCTTCTCTCCTGATCTCCATCTCTATTACTCCTACCCTTCCTGCCTCTGCTGTTGTCACTCACAACTTTTTATATGGTCCTTCTTATATTCTCCCACTAATTTCCACTAATGCACTATAACTGTTGCAACATCACTGCTATAGCCTCTTAATGTCTTACCCAGCTAAGCATTTTATATTCACCCATACTGCTATGTCAGCTATAGTTGTAGTACATTGTAATTAGTTTAATATGTGCATATCAAATGTGTTTGCATAAGCTTTTTATATTCCTCCATACTACTACATCAACTATAGTTGTACTACACTGTAATTAGTTTGATTAAGTGTTTATATATATATATATATATATATATATATATATATATATATATATATATATATATATATATATTCTAATGGTACTACTGTTTTAAGAAAAGTTTTCCTTTATTTGTGCTGCATACACTCAAAATGTGTGCCTTGTGATGTACTAATATAGCCAATTTGTATTTCATGAGGAGCTTTTCTCCCTGAGCCTCCACTGAAAATGGGCTCTGCTTGGCCCAGTGGACTTTCCCAGTAAGCAAATGCTAATAAATAAAAAAATAATAAATCCGTAAATACTGACTCAGCAAATCTCGGAATGGAATTTAACAACAGGGGTCCCAAATGGATTGCAAGTCCTACTATCTCTTCTCTTAGTGTTGAGTGAGCTGGGTTGCAAGGAACTGCAAACAACATGTCAAGGGTCAGTAAAGCCTGGCTTGATAAAAGCCACAGTACCAATATATCTGTATCTTTATAACTATCAGTGCAGTGCCTGTGTGTGTGTGTGTGTGTGTGTGTGTGTGTGTGTGTGTGTGTGTGTGTGTGTGTGTGTGTGTGTGTGTGTGTGTGTGTGTGTGTGTGTGTGTGTGTGTGTGTGTGCGTGCCTCTGTGTGTGTGTGTGTGTGTGTGTGTGTGTGTGTGTGTGTGTGTGGGTGTGTGTGTGTGTGTGTGTGTGTGTGTGTGTGTGTGTGTGTGTGTGTGTGTGTGTGTGTGTGTGTGTGTGTGCGTGTGTGTGCATGTGAAAAGTCTTGATTATTGTGGACTGCTCTATTTTTTAACTGTTCCTGCAAGTCTGAGTGAGATGTTTTTGAGGGAGGCTGTGCCTCTTAGCACCCCCACAAAGCCCCTCTTATTTAATATAACAAACTCCTTGGGACATACCAACAGCTCAGTTTTAAAATGAGGCTGAGAAGGTGAGTACAGAATTAGAAGGTTTGACATAACAGTTAAAGTCTTTACCTCATACGCATAAGGTGCATGGTTTTATTCTTACCTTGGATCATTGCCTAACCTTAAAATAACCCTTGAGGACAGTTAACCTAGTGCTCACTTATGAACCTAAAAGAGAACATTCCCAAAGAATGCAGCTCATGTTGAAATAATTTATTTGCATTGGAATGAGGGACATATGCTCTTGACCAAAACATTATTGGAAACCAAATTATTAAAAATATACTGACTTGCAGTGTACTAGGCTACATAAAATAAGAAAATATTTTTTCCCCAGGGTAAGCAAGCCCCCTATCACCAGCCACAACCCTAATTTCAAACTCTACCAAATCCATGATCATATAAAATTGTAGTTAAGGGCAAACTTCCCTACTTGCCCTGTTTCATGATTGCACTGACATAAACCCCTGAAGTCCACTAATAATAATGAGGTCCACAGCTATCTGCTGCCATGCAGTCTCTGGCTCTCACAATACAGGTACACAAACTCCCATAGCAGTACAAGACACATCTTCCTATCTTTACTGTTAAGGGACACTATTTTGAAGCATAAACACATCTTGGTTCTACTGCATTAGCAGCCATTGTTGCATATACAAGCTATGCTGCACATTGCAGAGCTAGAGTCCTTACCCTGCCTTCTTTCTGTAAAATGGAATGATTCTTTCTAGCTCTGTCATAATAAGAAATTTCTGTCATCACCGTTTTTTTTTATCAGGAAGCATAGAACATTGCCTTGATTTGCTGGTAATTAGTAATTTTCTTAACATGTATATGACACCATACAAACTTCTTTCTTCTGTTTTCTGGTAATTTAATAATTTACTGTATCTACTGAGTCTTTTTTCCCAGTATTTTATTAATTTCTCTTACTAGTTTCTCTACTTATTAAAAAGAGTCTTCCATCCCATCTGTAATATTTCTAAATTAGTCAAGCTTCATTTTTAATCTTCTTCCCGTAACCAGCTGCACCCGAGATAAAAGTGCCTCCCAGAGACTTGTACCTCTATAATCACAATTTGGCAAAAGAACATACATTAACAATCTCTATTGCTTTTTTTTGAAAAGCAGGATAAGTTTGATAATGCAGCCTTAGAGATGTCAATTTTTTTGAACAATTTAGTATTTTAATATTATTCCAACATTCTGACAAAGCCTCAGCCATCTTAATAAAATTAAATGTCTTTTTATCCAGTCATGATATAGGTTAAGGGGAAATGTGTCTCAGTCTTAATTGTTTTTATACCAAGTTACTTTAAGTTAGGAAAGTAAAATCTGAACTCCTAGTCTCACTTCTTAGATGCAATATTATACTGTGCAGTACCTGGAGACCATCAGTATCAGTTGCTCAAATGGTAGTAAACTTGCTTATGATGCAGTGAACAGAAGGCACTGGCCACTATTTACCAATAGGTGCTTGGATTATGATCAGGTATTGATACTGTAGTATAGCATAAGGAGAGGCTGCACTCTTGTGTTGCCATTTTTTTGACCAGACATTAAACTGAGGTCCCATGTGCTTCAGTTCTGTGATGTCCTGGCTATGTTATTCCTAATCACATGTTCCACATTAGGTATACTCTAAACACACCACACTTCCACACCACTACATCAGAACTCAGACACTAAGCCCTCTTATGGTGTGTTACTAAAAACTCCCTCCAACAGCCATCCAGACATCACACCACCAGACCTAAACTTTAGTATGTTATCATCATCTGATCTAGTACACACACAACTGTACCTCCTTCTGTCTCTATGGACAAGGGGCTCACAAGCAGTGCACCAGTTGACTTTATGGCTGATACAGCTTGCGTTATCCACAGACAAGGGTCACCCAACTGTTACTATGCCCTTAAGGCTATCAGAGCCTGCTGCCTTATATGATATAATCCTAGTCAAAGTTTACTCTATAGTTAGACATACTGATGCCCCACTTACTAGGAAGAGCAAAGACAGAGTGATGGTAAGGTGTTTCTCAGGTGACAGAATTCATAGCACCAAGTACTCAGATTCTTCACCCCAGATATGCATATGACCTAGTCATTTCAGCCATTGGAGTACCTTAGATGTTCCATCTTAGGAGATACGAACAGAGACATGAATGAATTCTTAATATATGTGTCTGAGACTATATAAACAGCTAGACTTGTGCAGTATCTTTCCATCTCTGCAAATGATTCTGCAATACAAGCAAAAATAAAAAAAAAATGACTTAAACAATTGGCTCAGTAATGGGTTTCATTCCAGGGATAATCAAATATGTGTTATCTTGGAAGAAGATGGTTGACAGCCCTGCCTGCATAAGTAGAGATGGACTCTACCACTTCTCCTAATGTTGTATATACTGCAGAAGACATTTTCTATTCCCATAGTGTGCAGAGTCCATCTCATACATTTACTACCAACCTAAAATATCTTAATCAAGCCTATCTTCATGAAGCACTGCTCAGTGCTGGTTCTATATTAACTGACAATTCCCTCACCTCATGAAAATCCAGAAAGATAAAGACAAGACCAAGAACTCAGGAATCTTAGAAACAATATTCAAGACTGCACCAAACTGATCTCAAATTATATGGCTGACTCTGACCCTAAGGATATTATGGATATACTAGCAGAAAAATGTAGCTATTATTTCTCTCTGCTCCCCCTGTTTTTTTCATCACTCCATGTGTACCACTGCTGTACTTATCACTGAATGAGTGCTAAAAGTTGTTTCCCAATCCAAAAACACTAGCTCTGTGGGTCTAGGCAACATACCAAGCTGTCTCTTTCTGAGCTCAAAACACTGTCTCACTGATTTCTTTTTAAACCTGTCAAATCATAGTCTAACCACTTATTTGCCTAAGGCCTGGAGAATAACTGTTGTGGTACCCCTCCATAAAGGTGGCCTTACCACTGGGCACAAGAAATGTAGACCATTTAGCCTTACCTGTATCATTTGGAAAGTCTTTTGGATGAGTCATTAAACTGAGACCTTGTCTACTTTAGTTGGTTGTAGCTCACGTACATGTAAAAGATCCCATGGCACCTATCAAAAAGAAGAAGGGTCTTTTGTTTATACAAAAAAACATTATTTACAGAATATTTACATATTTACTTATTTACATATTTACAAATTTACAAATACACAATTTCCATTTCCTTCTTTTACTATTATACAGTCATACTTTATTATATCAAGTTTTTATACTTTTTAGACCCCTACACTCCTTTTTCCATAACCACCATCTGATTTTACTCAATATTGATGGCAAAATCCATTTTCCATTGAACATAATTTCATTTATCCTTTCACTCCATACAACCAATATAACATAAAACATTTTTCTCTACTATTTCAACATATTCTTTACCTCTGTTGTTATAATACATAATTCAGGTTGAACTTGACTAGGCTTGTAAGGGCCCCAGGGCCATTAGCCTAGTAACCTCCTGTGATCCTATGATACCCATATTTATTCTTATCCATAGTTATCCACTTCTTTTATATCTTCAAAGAAGTTTTATTTATATAAATTTATCAATTTCACTACTCTTTCTTCTTCCCCATGGTGTAAACATTGGGTTGGATTCCATAAAGTTCATGGAAGTTATTTTCAGACAGCGCAGCACGCAGAAAAAAGACTTCAGTACACCTGGTGCAGGTACAATTCCAGCAGTCACACCGAAGGTAGCATGAGTTCTTAAGCATCCAGCACAGGATAATTAGACACTTTGCACATGCTGGTCTGATTCCAAAACACACTGTGCACACACAGTGCAACTCAAATACGACAAACAGCCATGCTGATAGCATTTCTAAAATCCTTGGTGCAGGGCATATTATTTTAGAGCAGCATTAATTATGGTGGCAAATACATTTAAATTCTTCAGTGTACCAGGACTAAATGAAATTATATCCATCAATAGCATTTTGCAAATGAGAGCATATGAAAGGTAATGTTTATACATAAAGTGTTAAAGATATTTTGTAACTGTCTTTTTAAAAGATGTTACATTGTTTTTCAAAAGGTTTTAAATTGTTACATATTAGCAAATGAGAAGAGATAGTTTAGTTATGTATTTATTTTATTTTATTTATTTTTATTTTATATTTGTTAACCGGGAAAATCTGACTGGAAACATGTCCATTTTCAGCGGAGGCCCAGGGAGAAAAGCTCCATGTTATCAAAGCATTTAGTAACAACAACATAACAGTGTTGATATTTAGTAACAAATAATAATGTAGGTTACAAGATGTTTAAAATGTAGCAATACAGCTATTTATAAAGTTTTAGTTAACAAATTAAGGAGAGGAAAATGCAGTTTGTAACACGTTTAGGAAGTTAACAATAGGTCAAAGATAAAAGCCATCTGTAGGTAACTAATAGGTGAGACGTGGAAAACAATTTCTTTGAAGCAATGAATTCAGAGAAGACTTTCTTTTAGAAGGGGTGTGTCTGATAGTTAAGCATATTCAGATAGAAAGCAAGGAAGATAAGAAAGAAAAGGGTATTTAGGGTGGGATTTGTTTAGTGTGGGCTGAAAAAATAGGTTGTAGAGGGAGGAGTTGGAAGACACATCTGTGAGTTAAGACTGATAGTTAGTTATTATGTTCTTGGGTTGGTTGGGGTTTTGAAAGGATTAATAAGTGAGTTACTGGTGTTTTTGGGTTAGTTGGGGTTTTGATAGGAGTACAACTAATTTTACTGGCTCAGTGTCATTTTTGTTTAGTTTAGTTGGGGTTTAGACATGGACATATCCAGATTTTGTGCATGTGTGTCTTTAGAGCTTTTTTGAATTGAGGCAAGGAGCTGTTAGAGGTTATATGTGGAGGAAGGGAGTTCCATTTTTTCCCAGTAGAGTTGGAGAACAAAGAATCTCCAGCTGAGTTGTTTGCTTTGGTTGTTTGTACTAGCATTCTGCTGGATGAGCGGAGGGATGTTAGGTTGTTATAGGGGGTGATAATTTTAGTTAGAATTGGGGTACTGGTAGGTTGGTAGAGGATTTTATGAACAACTATGAGTTGGTTATAGTATATTTGATTGGGTAGTTCTAGCCAACCTAGGTTGTGAAGATTATTACAATGATTGGTTCTGTATGTGGAGCCGGTGGTAAATCTAGCTATATTGTTATAGCAGCTGATGATTTTGTTGAGGTTTGATTTAGATAGATTAGTAAGGATGGGTGAGGCATAGGGAAGGGAGGAGAGAAGATGTGTGCGAGCTAAGGTGGTTCTGGTAGTTGGGGGTTAGAAATTTCTTTATCCTATACATGGATCCTATTTTTTTTACTGTTTTTATGGTTTTGTCTATATGGGCATTGTAATTCAGATTGTTGTCAATGATTATGCCTAGTAGTTTGGTGTTCGGTTCAGGAGAAATTGTGGTCCCATTGTTTGAAGAGACTGTAAATATTGGTGGTGTTTGCTTTTGGGTGGGGGAGAAAAGTAATAGTTTGGTTTTATTTGAGTTCAGTAGGAGTAAATGATTATTAAGCCAGTTTTCTACTTTGTTAAAGGTAGACTGGGTTAGGGATTGTAATTCTGCTGAAGTAGAGGCAGTGCAGATTAGTGTGGAATCATCTGCGTACTGTATGGAGATAGTCTGTGGTATAATTTTGGGCAGATCATTGATAAATATAGAGAAAAGAAGGGGACCTAGAATGGAGCCTTGGGGAACGCCGAGAGTCACAGGTAGAAGGGGGAATAGATTATCTTTCCACAAGACAGCTTGTTGTCAACCGTTTAGGTATGAGTGGAACCAGTTACATACTGATTTATCTATGGACAGTGAGTTGAGGGAGTCTAAGAGTAAGCTGTGATTAACCATGTCGAATGCTTTAGATAGATCGAGGAAGAGGGCAGAAGAGAGCAGATTTTGATTACGGTTGTGATTTATTGTGTGAGAGAAGGAGAAAAGGGCAGTGGTAGTACTGTGGGCTGGGATGAGGCTAGGAGAGAGTTGTGGGTGAGGTGGGCTAATAGTTGTTTCTGTATGCATTTCTCCATTATTTTGGCTAGGGGAGATAGAATTGCAATAGGTCTGTAATTTGAGAGTTCTATGGAGTTCCCTCCTTTGTGAAGTGGAAAAAGGTGTGAGATTTTCCAGATGGAGGGGATGTAGGATTCTTGGACAGTATGATTGATTAAGATGGAGATAGGGTATGCTATTACTTTACCGGCCTTTTGTAGGAATTCTGCGGGAAGTTGGTCGGCTGCAAGGGTGGTAGGTTTTAATTTTTCAAGTGAAGATTTGATATAGTCTGTGGAGATAGGCTCTAGTTTTAAGGGAGAGGGGATCATATGAGTAGGTGAGGTAGTGGAAGAAGAGGGAGATAGATTATTAGCTAGGGATTTGACGGTTTCAGTGAAAAAAGTGTTAAAGGTATTTGCTACTGATTCAGGGGGTAGATTTAAGGTTGATGAAGGGGTGGGGGTAGAATATTTACCTGGGTGGAGTAGTTTGTTCAGACCTGACCAGAATTTCTGAGGCTGATTTTGGTGTTTTTGCTGTAAGTTGAATAGTAGTTTTGCTTCTCTAACATAATAGATCTTTTAGCTTCATTTCTAATCTGTTTGTATGTTATGTGGGCTTGTGGGGATTTGGTGGCTCTCCATGAGGTCCATGCTCTATTTCTAGAAATAAGTTTTTGTCTGGTAGTATAGGTTAGCTATGGTGCTGTTTTATTTTTGGTTCTAAATCTATGTTTGGGAGCGTAATTGTCTAAGATGGCTAGGAAGGTGGTGTTCAATTCTGCGACTGCTTGGTCAAGGGGTAGTGTTTTACGTTTGGCCCTTCTGCATAGGCTTAGATCAGATTGAAAACTGTTTAGGTTAAAGTTCTTTGTATACCTGTGGGTTATAAAGGTGGTTTGTTGGGGTATGTCTTCTTTTTTTCTCAATATGTAGGTTAGGAGGTGGTCGCTCATATCCTCGGGTAGGGTACCTGCTTTGTACAACTGAGGATTGTTATTTATTAGGATCCAGTCTATAATGCTTTCCTTTTTGTTAGATTTGTTGAGTCTGGTGGGGGTAGTAATAGTTTGGGAGAAACCATGTAAGTTGATATGGGTGGTTGGGAAAAGTGCTGAACAAGTTGTCCAGTCGATGTTGAAGTCTCCAAGTATGATTGTTTCTTGGGGGTGAGAGGAGGATAACCATTGGAGTGTGATTTCTAAGGTGTTTATGTTATTACCTGGAGGAATATAACTACATACTATATTTATAGCTTTGTTTTTGTTGAGTTGAATTCTTGAGATTATTGTTTCAGTGTTGGTAGTTACTTGGTCACGGGGGTGTTAATTGTAGTTAACTCTAGAGAGGATTTGTATAGGATGACTACTCCACCTCCTTTTCTCACTTTATGTTCAAGTCTTATTATATTGTAGTGGGGGGAGGTAATATTTCATTGTCAGTGATAGTGGGTTTAAGCCAGGTTTCTGTGAGGCAGAAAACATCAGGTGAGTGTATATCTATGAGTGCATGCAGGTCGTGGAGTTTGTTATTTATACTTCTGATATTTAGGTGACAGACTAGAAATGATTTTGGGGCATTATGTGAGCTTCGTATGTTGGTAGGAGTTACATCTAAGGGGTTATTGATGGTTGGTGAGTTTGGGCCTGGGTTAGGATGGATGTCTCCATCGGCTTTGAGATTATGTAAACTTTGTATGAGTTTGGCGAACTTTAGTAGAAGTTGGTAATAGTGTTTAGTCTTTGGGTTTAAGTATGTTGGTTGTAATGGATGAAGCAGTTTTGGAGCTAGACTATTGAGGAAGTGGGGTTGTGTTGAGGGAGGAGTGTGTGTGTATGGTAGTGGATTGTTGTACTTGATGTAGAGTGTTGAAAATTAGGCAGACAGTGGAATTCATAGGCAGTGAGGAGATGAAGTATAATGAGTGGAGGTATGAGGTAGTACAATGGTTTAATTTAGGAGATGAGGAGGGAGTTGGTGGATACATGGTAGATATGGCAGTAGGTAAGTTTAAGAGAAGTGAGGGAGGGGTTATAGAGGGGGTAAAGTGTGGGAGAGTTGGGAGTAGGAGAGGTGGCTGTATGGGAGATGTTGTGGGATTGGATTTGACTGTGTAGTAGGAGTGGCCAATTATTGGTGGAGTGGATAGTAGGAGTGGTCAGTTAGTCAGGGGAGTGGTTAGGGTAGTATAAGTGTAGGAGTAGTGGGGGTGGGTGGGAATTGGGGACAGGTTAGGGAAGTGGAGTGAGCCCGAAGGGCGAACGGAGCGTGATGAGCCAAAGAAGAAGAAAAAGCAGATAAAACAATCAGTGGAGTGCTGATTGTTTAAGGTGAGTTTTTCAAGGAGATAATACTTTGTACATATGAGAATGTGTTTTTTAAGGAGGTAAAACTTTGTAGAGCCGAGAAGTTTATAGGAGTAGTGGGGTAGGATTGGGTCTATCAGATAGCAAAGTAGGAAGTATAGTGGTTGTTTGAGAGAAAAATAGTACAATGTAGAATTGTAGCAGTGGGAAAAAGACCTGGGAGGAGGGAGCCACCTAGTGGGTACAGATAGTACTGCAGCCGAGGCTATTCACAGGGCTTGCAGGTCTAAATGTTTAGGCAGGGTAACACAGGGGTTGATTAGAAGGTTATTGAGAGTAGTTGCTCTGTTGGTTGTGAGGGGGAAGGGTTTGGCTGCTGGCTATCCTGGCTTTGGGTTTTACATGTTACACTTAGAGTGAAAGTAACAGTTGTTTCTTTAGGTAACAGATAGTATAAAACATACTTTCTTATGTCCTTTAGGGGAGAGAATCCCAGAGAGGTTTAGTAATGATCCTTAGCTTGGGGTGGTACAGCAGTCCTTGACAGGGTGTGAGACCCAAGACCTAGTACAGGCCAGTTGGTGGTAGTGCTGGGAACAGAAGGGGAGAAGACAAAGTGGAGGTACGAGTATTAGGACAAAACAAACATTTTAAACAAAGTACTAGAAAGGATAATGCATAAAATAATCACAGTTTCAAGGAAAACATTTGTTATTCAACCTGATATGCTTATTAAGTTTGTGCAAGCTTGAGCATGGTAAAATGCATTCACTAGTGGGTTTGTACAACAGTTATTTCAACTATTCTGCTTATCAATGGGTTTACAGGTCAGCTAGAATAAGCAGGTTGAATAATGCAAAATGACCAGTGGTCATACATTCATTTTAAAAGTGATGCTAGATATTCAATCAAATATAGCAGGGGAGAGTAGACTAGGGTCCATAAGTCTACTATACAGCTTTCGACATTTCTATATAATCAGCTTGCAACATCCCTATATAGCTAATGTATTCACTAAACAACTGCATAAAATGCTTGTACAAACACCTGCAGCTAGGGCTCTTTTGTTATGAATGAGTCCCAATGTTCGTATTATCTGTTACTCTAGGGCCAGATACACATGTGCACTAGACAAAAGTTCAGCGTTCTTGTGGAGGGAGTGATTGTAGATATAGTGCTCCGCTTATCGTACATAAATGTGGACCTTTTCATTAAGCAAGTCTCTAACGCGGTTTATTCGTGTATGTGACAGCAGTAAGAGTATTTAAACTCTTTTTAATGGAATGAGTGTTATCTGATGAAGTATGGAATTTTTAAATGAAAACGCTTATCAGTTTATCAATAAACCGAGTTGCGAATGCTGTTACTTTTTACATTTTGTTGCTTGGTTAGTAATTATGGTTTTAAGAGGTTGTGAGTTGTGCTGTGGATCCTGCAGTTGGAAAGTAAAGAGAAAGACAGCACAGTCATGTTTTTAGCAAAAAGAATACTGCCAGCATCACATATACAGCACAGTAATATGGGCTGCAAATACCCATGTGAAGGACATTGCTACTGTACACTAGATGGGTCTGTATTGACAAATATTGACAAAAATGTCAGGTATCACGTGTGCTACACATTGTTGAAAGCTATGATAATGTTACTGTGACATACCTGGCCTGTCTGCACATGAAAAAGCATGGCTTGTACCTAAACTAAATGCACCTGTAGTGTTAAATGGTTGGGAAACAACAATATAACAATAAACAGCAGTGCCATGAAATGAGGTGGAGGCATTAAAAATGCAGTGTTCACAGCAGCAGTACAGAGACACTCACCTGCTGATACCTGGTATAGGCCCAAAGTAAATGAACCTGTGGATATTAATGTAAACAATTACAAATGTTGTTTAAACTTCTGTGTGAGTAACTCAGAAGCACCAATACATGTAATTATACTTACTTTCATCATCCTTATCCTGTGTGGAAGTGTGTTCACGTCTCAACTCTACTGCTGTAAATGAAAAGCAGCAATAGATGAATATGCATGCTACAGCAATATGCAGTGATTATAACAATACACATCCCTTTAATGGAAATAAATACATGCGTGTCCACCCTGGAACCCCAAAGTCAATCCCACCACCAGGGATGTGATGCTCCCTCTTGCTGTATGCAGTGAGGCTATAAATATTGCAGTGTTATCAGGGATGGCACTGGTGGCATTGTTTGATCTCTCATAATGAGCCACTCTGTTTGTTGCACAAAGAATCATGTCTGAGCAGGGTTGTTTACAGGCCTCATGGGATCCATTGTGGCCTCCAACTACATTGATCATGTTCGTGAAGTATGTTCAGATTTAATTTCTCCAAACAGTATCACCTGAATGGCCTAGGAGTCTCCATCCATGCTAATAGCATCAATTATGATGTCATTTTTCTGGGGGCAGAAGTTGTCACCCTAAAGATGGCTAGCCATCTGAAAGACAGTGACACACATATGATAATCTTCATGTTTGAACCCATTGATGCATTTCATTCTGTGAATAGCATATGTCAACATAAACATTATGCATTTGCATTCCGGTGCATTGAAAATGTCTGGGTAACACTGGGTGTGATGAATACTAATGTGACTTATTACAAGTAACAACAATGCCTTCATACATAATATTGGTAAAAATCAACATAGCATGTAATATATTTAGTAATAAATAATAAAAAAACTAACATATTTCCACTTCTTGAGAGGGTATAAAACCCCTGGCAATACATATATATTTAATGGAGGCCCAAAGCCAACAGCATTATGCCATATAAATCTGCTTGCATGTCACATTCAAATACTAGAACAAATAACCTGAAGAACTTACAGAATGCATGGGTAAACCTCAGGATACATAGCAGGCCACCGACAGTACAGATGCATATTATATTGAGACAGTATTGATAATACCTTTGTAAAGAATCATCATTGTAGACATATCCGTGACAGCAACAGCACATTTATAACATGTTTAGGAGACATGAAATAAGAAATAGCCATAATTATCAACATCACATACTAAGTACAGATATTGTCAGAATCCGTAGCTTTCTGTAGTTATCCCAGAGAATGCAAGGAATTACCAGTAAAAATTGTGGAGGATCCATAAATCAGCCTTCATACACTGTTAACATTTGCAATGGAAATCTGTCTATATAGCTGCATATGGGACTGAAATAAACTATTCAGAAGGACAGCACCTATATGCATAAAGTTCAAGCCAGCATCACTCCAGTAATTTAGGACAATGTCTGTTAAAATTACCATTTTGAGTAAATATGAATTTAAGCATTTACCTTTTGAAATGAGTAATTTTAACAGATGTACTAATCACCACAGCAGAAATTCTTCCATTTGGACACACACACGCACACACACACACACACACACACACACACACCTGGGAAAGGCTGAGACAGATTTACTAGCTATGCCCCCTTCCCCCCATACTATGAGGTAGTTACACTGTCACGAGACACTCCAAAGCCAGCTACCCTAAGGTTCTTACAATGGTACCCAATTATACTGAGTGAAATTAATATTAACACAAATGGTAGTGTTTAGCCAATGCAGTAAGGCTTTCAGGAGTGGCCACAGAGTCAACAAGTAGATATAAGTACTCACTCAAAGTTTAAAATATTCTCTAAAGGACCAGCCACAATGAAAAGTTTAAATATATTTAATAATAAATAACAAAAGAACATGAAAATACTAAGTATCTATTTGCAATACACACCAGAGTTTCATTCAGAGGAAATATTAAAATAACACAGCTGAATAGATTCACACAGATGCAGAAAAACAGTACTTAACTAATCTCACTATATTTTTCTGACTGATCTAAAGAATTACTCTTCCCTGGTTCACTTACTAGATGAAGGCAAGATAAAATAGGTGAGGGGTCCTTTTTTGTCAAGTTCCAAAAACAGAATGCCATGAGACTTCAGTCTCATCAAGCATCAAAACATCATTACAGAGCTGGCTTACAGTATGACATCACACATATCTGGCCATATGACTTCTGGCTCCCACACTACCCCCCTTGGCTAAAAGCTGCCAGATTTTAACATATATGTGTCAATAATACCCAAGCATAGAGCCTTTCTAAGAGCTACTGCAACTTCTGGAAGTCATAGAACAATTTCAAACATCTACCCATCCAGAGTAGCTATTAGTTCACTGCTAAAGACAATACAGTATGCTTCCTAGTACTTGTTTTGCCAGACATTTTGACTCTAGTTGCAATCAGAACTTTAAGACACACTCTTTATGGCCTAAATTAACTAATTTAATATCTTACTATGTTTCAAAGTTAGCTGGACTGAGAATAACCTTTTATATTCCAGTATCCTCTGTTAAAACATACACATTTAATCAGTTACAATACAGTCAGAACCCACTGTTGGTACATTTTTTACACAAGCATCTGTACAAATCAGTTTGATATACAAATGACACATAAGACTTTACAAAATTTCAGCTAGCTGTGCTGGCATATGTTACACATCCACTGCCCCACTTTTCCTGGCATAGCTGGCAATATCTTACATCATCACATCTCTCCTCCCTTTGAAGACTCAAGCTAATTTTCAAGTGACCCCTGAGAAACATTGGTTGAGTAGAATGGGCCTGTCTGAGAATACATTAACCCATACCCTGTCCTGATAGCCCATCTGCATTGGCATTGCTAAACCCATTATGGTGCTACACTGTCATATCATATACCTGCAACCCTAGGCTGCACCTTAGTAACTTGGTAATTTGCTGGCTGGATTAATATAACAATGTTAAGGGATCGTAGTCTGTAACTACAGTGAATTTCCTTTCATAAAGATAGGGTTGAACTTTCTGCAGTCCCATACTATGGCTAGACATTCTTTTTTGACTGCTACATAACATTTCTCCCTAGGTTGGCATCTATGGCTGAGATATACCACTGGCTACTCTTCTCCCTCTGAGGAAACATGACTGAATATATAGCCCCTACTCCATGGTTTGAAGCATCCACCTGCACAATAAATATTTTGCTGTAATCTGGACTGGCTAACACAGAGGGTCCTCCCAAAGCCCCTTTAAGCTTTTGGAATGCCTGCTCACAGGCAGGGATCCACACTACCTTATATGGCCTGTTTTTTATTGTTAGGTATGTGAGGGGAGCAGCTATTGTACTATAATTGGTTACAAACTTTCTATAATACCCCACTGTCCCCAATAATGCCCTCACCTATTTTTAGTAACAGGGGCAGTCCATGCATGAATAGCTTCCACTTTGGCAGGTTCTGGTCTGATCTTACCACTCTCCACTCTATGTTCTAGATAGGAGACCTCAGCAATACTCACCTGACATTTACTGGGCATAATGGTCAACCTTGCCCTTTGTAGTCTGCCCAAGACCTCCTTGACATGCTGAAGGTTCTCCTGCCAGGAATGGTTGTAGATGACAATATCATCCAGGTAAGAAATAGCACAATCTCTTTTTCCCACTAGGATCCGATCTACCAGCCTCTGGAAAGTCACTGGGGCATTTTTCATCAAAAGGGGCATATTCATGATCTAATATAATCTGAAAGGAGTAACAAAGGCTGACCTGTCTCTAGAGGTGGGAGTCAAGGGCACTTGCCAGTATCCCTTGATCAGATCAATAGTGGTTAAATACTTAGCCACACCCAGCTGTTCTAAGGCTTCAGATGTCCTATGGATGGCATAACCATCTGACTCTGTGTGACTGTTTAGTTTTCTGTAGTCCACACAGAACCTGGTGCTGCCAATCTTCTTTGGTACCAGCACCACTGGGGAGGCCCAGGGCCTGCTGAACTCATGGATTACTCCCAGTTCCAACATTTCCTGTATCTACTCCCTCAAACTCTGTCTGACATGCTCAGGCACAATGTAAAAGGCCTGACTTGATAGGTCTTTGAGGTCTTATATCCACATGATGCTGCACCAGGTGAGTGCACCCAGGTGTCCCAGTGAACATGTCCCAAAACCCCCATAACACTGCTCAGATTTTTCAAACCTGGGTAGGGGATAGCTGCTGGGACATTCCACTGAGGTGTCAATTTGAGCCTCACTAAGGAGATCAGTCACCAGATCTCCCTCAGATTCACCCTGCTACCCACTAAATACTCAGCACAAGGGCTTCCCTATCATGGTAAGGCTTCATCATGTTAACATGGCACAGTTTGTGCCTCTGCCTCCTGCCTATGAGTTTTACAATGTACTTAACATCTCTGACCTTCCTTACCACTTTGAAGGGTCCCTCTCTAGACACCTACAGGTTATTGTGTCTGACATGAATGAGAACCATAACCTGCTGTCTCACAGCATACTCTCAGGCTCAAGTATTTCTGTCATATCAGACCTTTTTCTGCTGATTGTCTCCTGCCAGGTTCTCCTGGGCCACACCCATTAGGTCCCTAAGCCTGAATCAAATCCAAGGGCCCCCCACCCTATACCTATACAGCAACTCAAAGGGTGAAAACCTTGTGGATTCCTTGGGTACCTGTCTGTAAGCAAACAGCAGATGGGGAAAATATTTGTCCTACTGTCTCTTAAACTGGTCTGTAAATGCCCTTAATATGGTCGGCAGTGTAGAGTTTAACCTCTCCACAGGACCATTAGTCTGGAGATGGTAGGGGTGATCTTTAGGTGCTTCACCCCACAGCACTCCCACAGACAAGCCAGCAGGTCTGACATGAAATTAGCACCTCTGTCAGTCAGTATTTCTCTCAGGAAACCTACCCTGCTGAAAATATCTAACAAAGCATTTTCCATCTTCTCTGCCTCAATGGAGGACAGAGCCACTGCCTCAGGGTATCTAGTAGCATAATCTACTACCACTGTGGAACTTGGAATACTCAGTGGCACCACAGCATCCATAGCTACCCTCTGAAATGGCTCCTCAATCACAGGCTAAGGCATCAAAAGAGCTTTGACCTTGTTTCCTGCCTTGCCTACTTTTTGGCGCTACTCACAGATTCTGAAGTACCCTGTTAAATCTTTTGCAATCCCAGCCCAATAAAAGTTCTGCATATTACATCTCTTGGTACACTTTATGCCCATATGACCTGTAAAAGGAATGTCATGCGTAATGGATGTAAGTGCCAGATGGTAGGCTCTGGGCACTACCAACTGCTGTATTACCGCACCATCTAGCCCTCACTCAGGGGTCCACTCAATATACAGTAACCCTTAGTTCTAGTGTATAAACTCCCTTTTTTCTTGTGAACCAGGTGCCTCCTTAGCTACCTCCCTCAAGCCACATAACCTAGGGTCTGAGATCTGAGCCTGTCTCAACTCTACCTTTGTGGCCCTTCCCAGCCTCCCTTCCACAAGAAGTCTGGTATCTTCTGAAAGCATTGCCTGACTGTCAGCATGGGTTCTACCACTCCCCTCTTCCCTGGAAATCATCCTGTCCAAGAGAACATTAGTACCTATCAGTAGCTGTGGCTGACCTTCAGGCTCACCGCTACAGTGTAGCTACCTACCTGAAATAGCCATATCACCTGCCTCAGCTTCAGGTGTGGGGTCTGTCTGGATCTCCCCCAGGCTACCAGACACACATGCCTTTCTGCAAGCCTGACTGCAAGTAACTGCATGCACACAAAGGTACTGCATTATCAAAATCATTCCTTATCAAGACATCTGCTGGGTTATCCTCAAAAACACCTACTTGCTTGCTTCCTTTTCTACCCTCCAGGTCAAGGTGAGCCCTGGCCAAAAGTATTTGGAAAGGGTTCTCTCCTAAAGCTCTGACTGTACTGAACTGCCCAAGCAAGTACTGCTTCTCTTTAACAGCTGCAGGCTTCACAATGGTTATGGCAGAGGCTATGTCTCTCTTGGCAGTGGTTTGTTTTCCATCTACTAAGGTATGATGCAAGCTCCCATGATAGTTTGGTACCCCTGTTGTCTCCAGACAACTTACCACTGGCATGCTGTTATTTCCACTTGCTGGCTCTCTTACCTTTTGTTCCCCAACTTGCTTCAGTGGACATTTGTATGCTACATGGCCTGCTTGGTTACACTTAAAACATCTAAACCCTTATCCTGGCCATGTATCTGAACTAGTAGATTCCCCTTTTACTAGACGACTATGTTGGGGTGGTTTAGGTTGCCCACCATGGGTTCCCTTACATCCATGTACAGCACTGGGTATCCCCTTCTTGTGCAGTGGTGCTATGCTTGTCAAGTAGAGATCCCTTTTTCTCCCCGGTTCATCTGCAGAGTTATATACCTGGTCTGACAACCGGATTCTGATGTCCTCAGGCAAAGTGCTAAGGGCTTGTTCCCTCACCAAAAGGTTTGCCAGTCTTTCAAATGTGGTATCTTGACACCTACTAACCCACCTATGAAAATAAGTGCTTATCTCAGCAATATAATCACATCCACTTTCATCTGCCCTATGTCTATGCTCATGAAATTTCTTTTCTGTAAGTTTCAGATGTTGACTTAAAACATTCCAATAAACATTGTTTAACCCTGTCAGAATTTAAACAATCAGTATCAGACAATTTAGAAACAGCAGTTATAGCTTTACCATGGATTAAGTGGTTCCAGTACCATACCCAGAGCCCTTGGTCAACATCATACTGTTTACAAACTCTTTCAAATGTATGAATAAAACTATCAAAATTATCACTTTCTGTATACTGTGGAAGAAATTTACTGACCTTTGTTGCTTCTGGGATTCAATTAATCCCTTCCCCATTACTTGCACATCCCTGTTGAAGAGCTAGCATGTCCCTCTCATGTTGAAGCTGCTTCTCATTTTCTTCAGCCTCTAAATGCTGCAATCTCTCTGCTGATTCTAATTCCATAAGTTTTGCCTCCAGTATAAGTTTCTTTAACTCCAGACAGGTTTTTAAGTCCTCTGAGGAAAAGGTGGACTGTCCCATTTCTGAGGGCTGCACATATCCATCCCCAGACTGGTTGTCTTCCTGGCTGCCGGCCTGCTCTGCAGCTGCAACTAAGGCTGGACTCATTTCCACTTTAGTCAGGTTGGCATGCCGCAGTCATTTGGATTTGCACATCTTAGCCAACTAGTTCACTGTCAACTTGACATAATCCTCTGCTGACATCTTTGCCTGCTTTCATTGACTAAACTAAACTAAAAAAATAAATAAAACTGTTGTGAAAAATGAAACTCTGTATGTTTACCTTTTGGCTGCAGAAGTACACCACCTTTAGTGACAACTGCTTACAGGCTACAAAAGTTTGATTAATATCCCATCTCTGCTCACCAATATTTGACATCCCTCCACTCGGACAGTGATCAAGCAGCCTCAGTCCTAACCACTGACATCAAATGGGAACATTCACTTTGAGAAAAACAGGCACACACACACACACACACACACACACACACACACACACACACACACACACACACACACACACACACACAAACACACACACTATTTTAGAGATGCAACCCTCTGCACCAAGTACAATTTTCCTTAAGAGCATATGGGGAATGCACACTCCAGTACTGGGGCTGGGCTTTCTATCCAGGCTCCAAATAAGACTCCCCACTGACCACTACAGAGCTGAATCCTTAGCTGGATGTTCCCAACCAAGATCTCCACCACCTTCTCTGTGAAATTAGTGCCTTCAGTGTTCCTGTTCAAAGTAGCTGTCACACACTCTCTTTTGAGATTTGGATTTTCACACACACACACACACACACACACACACACACACACACACACACACACACACACACACACACACACACACACACACACACACACACCTGGGAAAGGCTGGCACAGCTTACCCACTCTGACACCTCCACCCAAAATATATGGGAAATTCATTCCCCCCAGAACACCTGAAACTAGCTACTTTAAGGTGCTTACAAGTGTACGCAATTATACTAATTAAAATGAATACTTATACAAATGGTAGTGTTAACCAAGCAACAAGACTTTCAGGAATGTGGAGCCACAGTGCCACTAAATAAATGCAAGTACTCTCAAAGGTTAAATATTTTCTAAAAGACCACCCACAATGAAAGATTTAGATATATTAAATAATAAATAATGTTGTTGTTGTAACGAAAACTGGTAACCAAAGTTTGCACACAAATACACACAGCAACAAGCGATCCCGAACACAATGAAGGACGTCTTCTTTGATGAAGTCAACGGCAGCCAGAAGTAGACAAACGAAAACAGTTTATTGAAGAAAATTACTCATCCAACCCTCAGATTAAGCGCTTTCGTCTCCAACATGGAGACTTCATCAGAATCTAAGGTAGCACAACACCACATCCCTTATATACTAAATACATCCAATTAGCTCACATTTAATTAGATAATAAGTAAATAAGTTAATGAATCAATAATCTCATTTTGTCTTAAAAGACCATGCCACAAAAAATGCATGCTGACAAATCCTGGAGACATTGTAAAAGCATTTGAAAACCTGTATGAATAACAACATTGAGAAATACATAGTAAGTAGGAATAAAATCATGATAAATAGAAAGAATCATAAAAAGCATATGCCATACTGTTGTACCAATTGTACTGTTTAAGGATATTGTTTAAAAATATTGTTTAAAAACATATGCATGTAAAGCAATATGTCAAACCTAAATATATGTAAAAAAAAAAATATATATATATATATATATATATATATATATATATATATATGAATATAAATATATAAAAAATGTAAAATGCATAAATATAAATTCAGGTACATAAAAATATATAAAAGTGTATAAATGTATAAATATATAATTCCATATGATTAGGATGGCGAGGATTATTTCAGATGACGTTGAATTTATGGGAGAGCTTGAATTTGTGGGTAAAATGTTCCTGGAGAGAGGATACCCGATAGATTTGATTAATGATGTAAAACATCAGGTCCTAAAGGGTAGAAGTGATAAAAAATATACTCCTTTATTAGTTAAGAGCAGCGATTTCTGCAGAGACAACAACATAGTGAAGTAATAGTAACCACCACAATAAAAACCATGGAAAAAGTATTCCCTATTTAACCATTACGTACTATCAAGGGATAGGTCAACTTAGGAAATGTATAAATGAGACATGGGATATGTTTAGAGAAATGGCTACTAAAACTGATGTATTCAAAAATGATATAAGTTATAGTTACAGGAGGAACAGAAATATTAAGAACATCTTAGAAAAACAAGGTAACAATATACAAGGGGCAAATAAGAAATGTGGGACATTTAAATGTGGTAGATGCGCACAATGTGCGTTTATAGCAGGACAAAAGGAGATTAGAATACCTAGTCTTAGAACAACTCGGGTTGCCAAAACTTATAGTAGCTGTTATACAAAAGGGGTGGTATACCTTGTTTTTCGCAAAATCTGTTGGAGCTACTATGTTTGGAAAACTGAACGACACTTACGATCCAGAATCTATGAACACATGAGAGACATAAGCAAACAAAATGTAAATAATGCTATGTACAGACATGTATTGATCTGCCCAAAAGCAGATTTTAAATTCTGGGTAATAGAGGAAGTGAAATGTTTTGAGAGAGGTGGTGATTGGGAAACCCAACTGGAGTTAAAAGAAATGATGTGGCAGCTTAGATTGGACTCTTGTTGTGGCAAGGGCCTTAACGACCACATCTCTATTACCCCAGCATTGAAAATGCTCACAGGTGATCCTAAGAAACATAAGAATAAATAATAAATAATAAAAATAAAATAAAAATATGAATATTACTATACATATTTATTTAAATGAACATTATTAGAGAACAATAATACCTATAGATGTTGTTTTTCTCAAGTTTTGTTAGGTTTTTTACATTTCTTATTTCCCATAAAAACTGAACAGATGTATATATTTTTAGTTGTGCCTAGTAATACACATATTGTTGGTAATAGTTCAACCTTTTTATTCAACTGTGCTTTATTTTATTGGAAACAATTTTAGTGGGATTGATTTTCATATATTTAAATACACGTATATAGTCATTGGTCTTTCATTTTTTAAGTTACATCATTTTTTAAGTTACAGCATTTGAAAAAGTACTATATGTTTCATATTTTATATATATATATATATATATATATATATATATATATATATATATATATATTTGATATGTTTATGAAATTATATATTTATATATTTATACATTTATACACTTTTATATATTTTTATGTACCTGAATGTATATTTATGCATTTTACATTTTTTATGTATTTATATTCATATATATATATATATATATATATATATATATATATATATATATATATATATTTTACATATATTTAGGTTTGACATATTGCTTTACATGCATATGTTTTTAAACAATATTTTTAAACAATATCCTTAAACAGTACAATTGGTACAACAGTATGGCATATGCTTTTTATGATTCTTTCTGTTTATCATGATTTTATTCCTACTTACTATGTATTTCTCAAGGTTGTTATTCATACAGGTTTTCAAATGCTTTTACAATGTCTCCAGGATTTGTCAGCATGCATTTTTTGTGGCATGGTCTTTTAAGACAAAATGAGGTTATTGATTCATTAACTTATTTACTTATTATCTAATTAAATGTCAACTAATTGGATGTATTTAGTATATAAGGGATGTGGTGTTGTACTACCTTAGATTCTGATGAAGTCTCCGTGTTGGAGACGAAAGCGCTTAATCTGAGGGTTGGATGAGTAATTTTCTTCAATAAACTGTTTTCGTTTGTCTACTTCTGGCTGCCGTTGACTTTATCAAAGAAGACGTCCTTCATTGTGTTCGGGATCGCTTGTTGCTATGTGTATTTGTGTGCAAACTTTGGTTACCAGTTTTCGTACTATTTGAACCTGTATAATGAGGAGTCTCTATTATGGATAGTAGCAGCCTTTTGTCGGAACTTATCAGGGTTATTCAAACCCATTCTCAGACTGACACTGGAGTTCCTGGGTCTGGCAATAGCATTCCTTGCGCACAGAGTAGTCCAACGAGGGCTGGCGCGAGTAGAATGACGTCAGACACTGAAAATGAGCGACGAGAAATGAGTCATATACACAAATTTGGCCAGAGGGCTTCCAGGGGCGTTCTGTCTTACAAAAACACCGTTGATCATGTTTTCGAGGGGCAGGAGATACCGGAGAAGTATAGGAGCCTGGATTTTCAGACATGGATTAATAGATCGTTTAAAGTCAATAATAGGGAGAAGGACAAAGAAAAACGAAGTGGTACTACATACAAGGATTCATGTAAGACTTTTAAAACTTTGTTAACCAAGTATAAGTCATTGGTTATTGAAAACTGGTATTTAGAAAAATGTTTGGAAGAGAAAATTATTCCTAAAGGACTAAGACTTAACAAATTTCCTAATTATGCTAGAGAAGACAAGGATTTTTTTAAAACTATTTGTGAAATTTTAAACAACTGTGGGCTGGCAATATTAAAAGAAATGATTAAACTAAATACTAAAAATATGGAGACACTTAAAAAAGATATAGATGTATTGTATGATTGCATCAGTACTGATTTGTTATTTCAAGTAGATGAACATAAGAATGTGTATTTGAGAATATTATGTGATGTAGATAATATGACTAATAGCAACATTAACAGGAAGATGTCAAAACTGGAAAGGGATTTGGCTGTGTATGAGAAAGGTATAGCATACTATGTCAAGTCTAAAAACAATACATATCATAATTATAGAAGTTATACCAATAAAAATACCAATTGGAAATGGAGGTACAATAATAGGAATTTTACACATTTTAATCAATTTGGAGAAAACAGAAGGGGTGGACGACAGCATGACTATTTTGATAGGGAACAACCTTATTATGCACACCACGAATATGACGACAATGAAGGAGAACAGCATTTTACTAGTCGTGGGGAAAGCGCTAACACTGTTAGGGAAGAGATCCCTTTAGACCTGGAGGAACCCAGGAGGTCAGAGCAGTTACGGGACCGAATGCAGCAACCCACATATGCACAGGTGATGGAGAAAAACAACATTCAAAATATGGGGAGATTACACAGATAACACATGAGAATTCAGTGCTCTATACCAGTTTTGGTGATATTGGAATTGTAGTTGCAAAAAACAAGGTATACCACCCCTTTTGTATAACAGCTACTATAAGTTTTGGCAACCCGAGTTGTTCTAAGACTAGGTATTCTAATCTCCTTTTGTCCTGCTATAAACGCACATTGTGCACATCTACCACATTTAAATGTCCCACATTTCTTATTTGCCCCTTGTATATTGTTACCTTGTTTTTCTAAGATGTTCTTAATATTTCTGTTCCTCCTGTAACTATAACTTATATCATTTTTGAATACATCAGTTTTAGTAGCCATTTCTCTAAACATATCCCATGTCTCATTTATACATTTCCTAAGTTGACCTATCCCTTGATAGTACGTAAGGGTTAAATAGGGAATACTTTTTCCATGTTTTTTTATTGTGGTGGTTACTATCACTTCACTACGTTGTTGTCTCTGCAGAAATCGCTGCTCTTAACTAATAAAGGAGTATATTTTTTATCACTTCTACCCTTTAGGACCTGATGTTTTACATCATTAATCAAATCTATCGGGTATCCTCTCTCCAGGAACATTGTACCCACAAATTCAAGCTCTCCCATAAATTCAACGTCATCTGAAATAATCCTCGCCATCCTAATCACATGGAATTATATATTTATATATTTATACATTTATACACTTTTATATATTTTTATGTACCTGAATTTATATTTATGCATTTTACATTTTTTATATATTTATATTCATATATCTATATATATATATATATATATATATATATATATTTTTTTTTTTTTTTTTACATATATTTAGGTTTGACATATTGCTTTACATGCATATGTTTTTAAACAATATTTTTAAACAATATCCTTAAACAGTACAATTGGTACAACAGTATGGCATATGCTTTTTATGATTCTTTCTATTTATCATGATTTTATTCCTACTTACTATTTATTTCTCAAGGTTATTATTCATACAGGTTTTCAAATGCTTTTACAATGTCTCCAGGATTTGTCAGCATGCATTTTTTGTGGCATGATCTTTTAAGACAAAATGAGGTTATTGATTCATTAACTTATTTACTTATTATCTAATTAAATGTCAGCTAATTGGATGTATTTAGTATATAAGGGATGTGGTGTTGTGCTACCTTATTCTGATGAAGTCTCCATGTTGGAGATGAAAGCGCTTAATTTTGTTGTTGTGTCTTTCGGCTTATCCCGGTTAGGGGTCGCCACAGCGGAACTCCGGTCCGCTAATGTTTGGTAGTGGATTTTTATGTGCCGAGTTACCATCCCTGATGCACAACCTTCACCAAAGGCACGCCCATTCATGCATGCCTCCACACAGAAGACATTCTAGCTGAGAATCGAATGGGACAACGTCTTGCTGTGAGGCGACGACGCTACCACAGCACCACTACCGCGGGTCATTATTTTTCTGTATTTGTATGAGTCTTTCCATCTGTGTTTTTTTTTGTATATTACCTGTAACTGAAATTCTGGTGTTTATTGTAAATAGATATTTAGTATTATCATATTTTCTTTTTATTTTTTTATTATTTTTTTTATTAAATAATAAACAATAAAAAGAAAATATGATAATACTAAATATCTATTTGCAATAAATACCAGAATTTCAGCTACAGGGACTATATAAAAAAAACACAGATGGAAAGACTCATACAGATACAGAAAAAAGTACATTTAGCTAGTCTCACTATATTATTCTAACTGATTGGAAAATTACTGATCCCTTGTTACTTACTAAAGCAAGGCAAGATGAAAGTGGATGGGTGTCTCTTGTCAGATCCAAAAACAGACTGCACACCTCATGTCTCTCACTAATATACAAATACAATTTCAATGCTGGCTACAGAAATACATCACATCAGGTCATCTGACTCTGTGGTTCCCACACTACCTCCTCACTAGAAACTGAGCTGGGATCTGGCACTAATGCGTCACAATACACCCGTAGAGTTTTATCTAAGCTTTATTACAGCATCTGGAAACTGTAAAACAATTCCAACACTTCCACTCTTTCTGTAGAAATTAACAAGCTATTCTCTGGCACCCCAGAATAGCACAGACATTGCATCTCTGGCTGCATTCAGACCTGTGAGATAAAATCTTTATGGCCTAAACCAAGTCAGTGAAAAGCTGGAATGAGCTTAACCCCTTTCCTTCCAGTATCCTCTATTAAAAAAAAAAAATTGAAAAAAAAAAAAAATATATATATATATATATATATATATATATATATATATATATATATATATATTTCATCAGTTACAACAATACAGTCTGACATACATGTATATTTCTTTTCTGTTCAGCAACACACACTGTTGATACATTTTTAACAAAAGCAACTTTATAAATACATTTTAACACAAGCATCTTTGCAAAACAGTTTGATATTCAAATGACATATAATTCTTAACAAAACTCCAGCGAGCTATACTGGCATATGTTGCACATGCACTGCCTACTCTCTCTGGCACAGCTGACACTACCTCACATCATCACAGCATTCATATAAGTTTTTCTATAATTTGAATTACAATCAGACAAACACACACACACACACACACACACACACACACACACACACACACACACACACACACACACACACACACACACACACACTCTCTTCTTGTCAGCCAATAGAAACTATGTGCAGTGCTTTTTTGCTGTTACAAACATTAAGGAGGGTATTCCTTCTAAACAGTTTCATGAAAAATAATGTACCAGTGCCTCAATCAATTTCTATTCAAATAAATGTACGCATATGTACAAACGTAAATATACACACACATACATGCATGCACTTGGATGATTGGAACAAAATGCTTTCTCTAAAATGCACAAAGGTGACCTTTCTAACTTCAGCTTTATCTGTGTAGTAAACTGCACAATATTCTCCTACTGCTTTTATGCACTTCATTTACAGCATGATATGAACCAGTGTTACTTGGTCATTTAATCCCACTGGCTTCACAGGCTGTTTGTATTAAAATTAATATCCTAGGCATTATAACAAAGGACTTAAGCACAAACCAGTAAACTTGAATCATGGTGGAAAAAGTGATGTTTTCTTGAAGAGAGCTGTTTTTAATTGCAATATGATTTTTTCTGTTTTAAATTATGAATTTACAGGATGTAGTCTTGTTGAATAACACTTAAATGACATAAACACAGATGGATGACAGAAAAACATATTATTGAATCAATACAAAAATAACTTTCCAGAATGAAAAGGCAAGTAGATTATATAGCTGTGTAACAAAAAGTTTATTTGATATCAGAAAAATATCTACTGACATAAGAAAATTAAGTTGATTAATAAACCATACAAATGCAGGTAGGTAGCAGTGCATAAATTGTAGTAATGCCATGAGAATCAAAGGATTTAAGTTCAAGTTTCATAAGAAATGAATGAATGCTATTCTAAATTAATGATATACAGAATATTTCAAACAACAGGCCAAAGCAAAACCCTTTACTGAATAAACTGTTGCATTAAAGTCAGGGTAGAATGACTATTGAAATAATAATGTTCTATTTTTATGGACATCTAATACAATGATAGAAAATGGACAAAGAAGAAAAAGCAAACAGCAGCACTGACAGCACTACTAGAAACAATTCACTGCATGCACACACTGTTGGTGGAATTCGTTATCAAGCCATATAGTTCACAGCTTAGCGACCACACTCACGTTCTGGATAATTTAGAGGCACACATTACAGAGTATCACAATGACCAGCACTGCACATTATACAGTGTATGCAAATGATGGCACAAAAAGATGTAAATGAAGTTACCCAACCAAATGGAGCACTAATTAAATGCATATGCTGGTAGGTAAAATAGTGTAATGGTGTATAGTCATATCTGTAGCAGGTTGTGCATTCTGATGCACAAATCTAGAAATGCACAGCATGCACAAAAGTTGTATGCTGCACACAGCAAAATGCTGGAAATCAGAGCAGTCCATGCTCAGTAACAATAATTTACCCTTACCACCTTAGCCTGCTTATACATCATCGCAATCCTTGACAAAAACAAAGATAGACAAAAAATGATATTTCATAATATACAGGCTAACAAATAAACCAAAAGATATATATATATATATATTTTTTTTTTTTGCATATATTTAGGTTTGACATATTGCTTTACATGCATATGTTTTAAACAATATTTTTAAACAATATCCTTAAACAGTACAATTGGTACAACAGTATGGCATATGCTTTTTATGATTCTTTCTATTTATCATGATTTTATTCCTACTTACTATTTATTTCTCAAGGTTGTTATTCATACAGGTTTTCAAATGCTTTTACAATGTCTCCAGGATTTGTCAGCATGCATTTTTTGTGGCATGGTCTTTTAAGACAAAATGAGGTAATTGATTCATTAACTTATTTACTTATTATCTAATTAAATGTCAGCTAATTGGATGTATTTAGTATATAAGGGATGTGGTGTTGTGCTACCTTAGATTCTGATGAAGTCTCCGTGTTGGAGACGAAAGCGCTTAATTTTGTTGTTGTGTCTTTCGGCTTATCCCGGTTAGGGGTCGCCACAGCGGAACTCCGGTCCGCTAATGTTTGGTAGTGGATTTTTATGTGCCGAGTTACCATCCCTGATGCACAACCTTCAACAAAGGCACGCCCATTCACGCATGCCTCCACACAGAAGACATTCTAGCTGAGAATCGAATGGGACAACATCTTGCTGTGAGGCGACAACGCTACCACAGCACCACTACCGCGGGTCATTATTTTTCTGTATCTGTATGAGTCTTTCCATCTGTGTTTTTTTTTTATATATTACCTGTAACTGAAATTCTGGTGTTTATTGTAAATAGATATTTAGTATTATCATATTTTCTTTTTATTTTTTTATTGTTTTTTTTATTAAATAATAAATAATAAAAAGAAAATATGATAATACTAAATATCTATTTGCAATAAACACCAGAATTTCAGCTACAGGGAATATATAAAAAAAACACAGATGGAAAGACTCATACAGACACAGAAAAAAGTTCATTTAGCTAGTCTCACTATATTATTCTAACTGACTGGAAAATTACTGATCCCTAGTTACTTACTAAAGCAAGGCAAGATGAAAGTGGATGGGTGTCTCTTGTCAGATCCAAAAACAGATTGCACACCTCATGTCTCTCACTAATATACAAATACAATTTTAATGCTGGCTACAGAAATACATCACATCAGGTCATCTGACTCTGTGGTTCCCACACTACCTCCTCACTAGAAACTGAGCTGGGATCTGGCACTAATGTGTCACAATACACATGTAGAGTTTTATCTAAGCTTTATTACAGCATCTGGAAACTGTAAAACAATTCCAACACTTCCACTCTTTCTGTAGAAATTAACAAGCTATTCTCTGGCACCCCAGAATAGCACAGACATTGCATCTCTGGCTGCATTCAGACCTGTGAGATAAAATCTTTATGGCCTAAACCAAGTCAGTGAAAAGCTGGAATGAGCTTAACCCCTTTCCTTCCAGTATCCTCTATTAAAAAAAAAAAAAAAAAAAATATATATATATATATATATATATATATATATATATATATATATATATATATATATTTCATCAGTTACAACAATACAGTCTGACATACATGTATATTTCTTTTCTGTTCAGCAACACACACTGTTGATACATTTTTAACAAAAGCAACTTTATAAATACATTTTAACACAAGCATCTTTGCAAAACAGTTTGATATTCAAATGACATATAATTCTTAACAAAACTCCAGTGAGCTATACTGGCATATGTTACACATGCACTGCCTACTCTCTCTGGCACAGCTGACACTACCTCACATCATCACAGCATTCATATAAGTTTTTCTATAATTTGAATTACAATCAGACAAACACACACACACACACACACACACACACACACACACACACACACACACACACACACACACACACCCACACACACACACTCTCTTCTTGTCAGCCAATAGAAACTATGTGCAGTGCTTTTTTGCTGTTACAAACATTAAGGAGGGTATTCCTTCTAAACAGTTTCATGAAAAATAATGTACCAGTGCCTCAATCAATTTCTATTCAAATAAATGTACGCATATGTACAAACGTAAATATACACACACATACATGCATGCACTTGGATGATTGGAACAAAATGCTTTCTTTAAAATGCACAAAGGTGACCTTTCTAACTTCAGCTTGATCTGTGTAGTAAACTGCACAATATTCTCCTACTGATTTTATGCACTTCATTTACAGCATGATATGAACCAGTGTTACTTGGTCATTTAATCCCACTGGCTTCACAGGCTGTTTGTATTAAAATTAATATCCTAGGCATTATAACAAAGGACTTAAGCACAAACCAGTAAACTTGAATCATGGTGGAAAAAGTGATGTTTTCTTGAAGAGAGCTGTTTTTAATTGCAATATGATTTTTTCTGTTTTAAATTATGAATTTACAGGATGTAGTCTTGTTGAATAACACTTAAATGACATAAACACAGATGGATGACAAAAAAACATATTATTGAATCAATACAAAATAACTTTCCAGAATGAAAAGGCAAGTAGATTATATAGTTGTGTAACAAAAAGTTTATTTGATATCAGAAAAATATCTACTGACATAAGAAAATTAAGTTGATTAATAAACCATACAAATGCAGGTAGGTAGCAGTGCATAAATTGTAGTAATGCCATGAGAATCAAAGGATTTAAGTTCAAGTTTCATAAGAAATGAATGAATGCTATTCTAAATTAATGATATACAGAATATTTCAAACAACAGGCCAGAGCAAAACCCTTTACTGAATAAACTGTTGCATTAAAGTCAGGGTAGAATGACTATTGAAATAATAATGTTCTATTTTTTATGGACATCTAATACAATGATAGAAAATGGACAAAGAAGAAAAAGCAAACAGCAGCACTGACAGCACTACTAGAAACAATTCACTGCATGCACACACTGTTGGTGGAATTCGTTATCAAGCCATATAGTTCACAGCTTAGCGACCACACTCACGTTCTGGATAATTTAGAGGCACACATTACAGAGTATCACAATGACCAGCACTGCACATTATACAGTGTATGCAAATGATGGCACAAAAAGATGTAAATGAAGTTACCCAACCAAATGGAGCACTAATGAAATGCATATGCTGGTAGGTAAAATAGTGTAATGGTGTATAGTCATATCTGTAGCAGGTTGTGCATTCTGATGCACAAATCCAGAAATGCACAGCATGCACAAAAGTTGTATGCTGCACACAGCAAAATGCTGGAAATCAGAGCAGTCCATGCTCAGTAACAATAATTTACCCTTACCACCTTAGCCTGCTTATACATCATGGCAATCCTTGACAAAAACAAAGATAGACAAAAAATGATATTTCATAATATACAGGCTAACAAATAAACCAAAAGGAACAACACAAAAACCAAAGGAAATGTGTAGCTCTAATCAACCACAGCAGTCGAAATATAAAAGTCCTGAGCGCAAGTTTATTTTAAATAACACAATACGTGTTTGTTACTGTTACAAACAGTAACTTCCTCAGAGAAACCAACAGAAGGATTAAATCACGCCAAATTTAAACTAGAATTGGCGTAGTCGCATCAGCGACCGCATCATGGATATTAAAAACTATCCTGTCAGTGATAAAACACTGAAGTTGCAATTAAAACAAACAATACTAAAGCACATTAACAATGGTTAAAACCAACAAAATATTACTAACACTAACTTGTGGTGTTCATCATCCTACGAAGTAGTAAGATTAATAAAATTAGAAAAAATTATTATCGAAAGCCGCAAGCCATATCTAATAGAATGCAATTTGCATACTTTGCCTAAAGCTAGTTATTAATTATTCATTTTTAATTATGTACAGTACTAAGTAAATGTTAATAGTGAAAAGTGAGCTTCCAATAAACATTAAATATTTAATATATAAGACTAAATGTCTTCTTGTGTCAAGACTATGTATTCACTATAAGAAATGGAAAAAATTGTAAACATTTAGTTAACAAATAAACACTGCAATTGTCAACATAGCGGTCTTAATATAAACAAAACAAGATCAAGAACTTTACTACATACCACTCTAAAAACATCTAGTAAATTACCTCAAAAAACTCTTCAATTTTAAAAGACAAGATATGTTACAGTTTTCATTAAGACCAGGGAAAGTTTGTTAACTAGATGTTTACAATTTTTTCCATTTCTTATAGTGAATACATAGTCTTGACACAAGAAGACATTTAGTCTTATATATTAAATATTTAATGTTTATTGGAAGCTCACTTTTCAATATTAACATTTACTTAGTACTGTACATAATTAAAAATTAACAATTAATAACTAGCTTTAGGCGAAGTATGCAAATTGCATTCTATTAGATATGGCTTGCAGCTTTCGATAATATTTTTTTCTAATTTTATTAATCTTACTACTTAGTAGGATGATGAACACCACAAGTTAGTGTTAGTAATATTTTGTTGGTTTTAACCATTGTTAATGTGCTTTAGTATTGTTTGTTTTAATTGCAGCTTCAGTGTTTTATCACTGACAGGATAGTTTTTAATATCCATGATGCGGTCGCTGACGCAACTACGCCAATTCTAGTTTAACTTTGGTGTGATTTAATCCTTCTGTTGGTTTCTCTGAGGAAGTTACTGTTCGTAACAGTAACGAAAATGTATTGTGTTATTTAAAATAAACTTGCGTTCAGGACTTTTATATTTCGACTGCTGTGGTTGATTAGAGCTACACATTTCCTTTGGTTTATATTTCATAATATGACTGACATAGACTTAATTGGTTGATGCTGTATGGTTCAGGACATGGTAAGGAGCTTCATGGACAGATATCGTCCACACGAACCACCAGAAATGGATGACCTTCTTATCCTTATAGAGGCTATGATATGTATTGCATTCATTATTTTAGCTACTGTGAGCATTACTCCAGGCTCAAGCATCCCAAAGAAGAGGAGGAAGTAGGAGGAGTTGAAGAAGATTTGGCAGTGCCTCAAAACATCATGTGTGGGGACTACAGAACAGATATGCGGCTGAGCCAGGTACGGAAATAAGGTACATAAGGAAAGCTGGTGGTGGAATGCAGAAGTCCAGGAAGTCATCAAAAGAAAGATGGACTGCAGCAAAAAGTAGGAGATAGAAAATATGGAATGAGCTAAGAAGGATTACTGGTTGGCTAACAATGAGGCTAAGAATGGAGTTGGACCAGGCCAGAATGGAATACTGGTTGGTTAACAAAGAGGCTAAGAAAGGAGTTGCAATAGCAAGGAACAGGCCATCAGAGGTACTCTACCAGACTCTGGAAAGTGACTTAGTAGGTGGCACAAAGAAATTATATCAGGTTGCAAGTCAAAGAAAGAAAGACAAAGAGGGTAGTCAGATACCCTTCATAAGGGTTGCCAGCAACTACCTGCTCACTATTCCACAGGAATAAAATGCAGATGGAAGGAGTACTTCCAGCAGTTTCTGAATGAAGAAACCCCCTCAGACGTGTACTGCCCCAGACACAGCCTACAATGAGAGAAGAAGAGCCCACCCTAGAAGACGTAAGAACATCACTAAAGAAAATGAACTTGGAGAAAGCAGTGGGCGTAGATGAGGTCACAGCAGATATGGTAAAGATGCTGGGTAAGATACAGGAGTAATGGCTCTTCTGAGTACTTATAGCAGTGTGGAGAGAAAGGCATATCCCAGATGACTGGAGAATAAGCATACTTATGCTGGTGTACAAGAACAAAGGGGACATCCACAAGTGCGGGCAGTACAGAGGTATCAGATTCCTGTCACAATGCACAAAAATTCTGGAGAGGTGAACAATTACACAACATAGTAGAAAGTAAGATGGGAGATGAGTAGTTCAGATTCAGATCAGAATGCAGCACAACTGACCCAATGTTTGCAGTAAGACAGATAGTTGAGAGAAGCTAGAAATGGTAAAAGGGTCCAATTGGACATTTCTAGACTCAGAGAAACATTATGACAAGGTCCCAAGAAAGCTGATTTGGGCAGCCCTGCTGTGGTCTGAAGTCCCAGAAATGTTGGCAGAATTAGTGCAAGCTATGTACAAGGACCTAATGGCTCAAGTACGAAACAGTGTTTGGTCTCACAGAGAGGTTCCCAGTGGGAGTGGGTATTCAGTAGGGTTCAGCTCGCTGCTGTTCATACTGGTGATGGACTACATTAGCAAACAGGTTGGAGAGGACAGATTAACAACGTTTATGCAGATAATGCAACATTACAGGTAGACTCTGAGCACATGGGATGTAACTGAGTACAGGTATGACAGTGGTAATGGCAGCAAATGGGGGAAATCAGAAGAAGCTGATAACTGAGATAGAAGGGAAGATAGTGGAACAGGTTAACAGCTTCAGGTATCTGGGAAGGGTGGTTGAAGAGAAGGGAAGTCTGAATGAAGAATTAGAAGGGCTGCAGTGAACTGGCATGAAGTATCAGGTGTAGTGTATGACAGAAGAATGCCAAAGAAACTGAAAAGTAAGGAGCAGAAACAGTGGTGCAACCAGTACAACTGTATGGTACAGAAACCTGGGCAGTCAAGGCAGAGCAGATAAGGAAGCTAGAGGTGATGGAAATTAAGTGCCTGAGATGGGTGGTAGGTTGCACACCATGGGACAGACAAAGAAATGAGCACATAAGAGCAGAAGGCAAAGTAGCCACATTTGCAGAAAATATCAAAGAGAATAAATTACTGTGGTTCTGGCACATGGGCAGAAAAGCAGAAGAGAATCTGGTAAAGAAAATTTGGGCCAGACAGGAAGAAGGTAAGAGAAATCAAGGACATCCAGTAAAGAGTTTGAAGGATTGTGTAAGAGAAAACCTGTGACAGTCAGGCATGAGTATTGAAGAAGGCAGGAGTGTAGCACTGAATCAAAAGAGATGGCAACAGTTAACACCGATACCTCCATCCCATGTAGAAAATGAGAAAAAGGGGGGGTCGATGATGGTGATGAGCATTCAATGACCAAAAGTAGACAAGATAAATGTTCCACATGCATCTGCCCCATAAATAATTAGCATGATTCTTACTGTCATACTTGAGCATATAGAAGAGTATATCTGTCTTCCAGTTTAACAGAGAAGAGTCACTTCTATGCATAGCTTCTATGGCATGGTGTACTTTCCTAATGTACTAGGTGCCATACATTGTATACATGGCAATAAAGGTCCACCTGCCCCTGAGTCACACAGATATGTGAACAGGAAAGGCGACCACTTCCTGAGCTGCATACAGAGGGGATTATTTCCAGAGTGTGTGCATGTTAGTGTGTGTATGGAGGGGGGTGATTGTGCAGGTGTGTGTGTGTGTGTGTGTGTTTGTACCCATGACTTTGTACACCTCACTTGTATCACCACATCTAGTAAGGTAATTTCCCAAAATGTCATCATATTGGTTAGCACACATTTACTGCTCAAAATACATATCTACTGATACAAAGTGTGCATATAGCCCTCCCCCCAAATATATTTGTTATTTGCTGCAAGATGTTCTGGATACTCCAAGTTGTTCTGGCTCATGACTCCCATCCACAATTTTAAAGTATGCTAAAATGCAATATAATATTGTATGTGACAGGGTATGAAATGTGATTGAATGCATCTTTGGTGTGCAGAAGTCAAGCATCTGCTTCTTGGACATGTCTAGTTGGGCACTGCAGCACTCCCCTGACATAGCCAGCATGATGGTCATTATTTTTGCTGTATTGCACAGCATGATACTGAGAAAACAAGATGGGGATACAATGTCATGACAATGGTAGGATAGCTGCCAAATACCACAGCAGCTCAAGCTGTAGCAGTGACATCTGTAGGAAATAGTATGGTGGAACAGAATGCCACATATGCAGGAAGAGTCCTTGGTAGGCAGCAGTAGGCATAAGACAGGGGTGAAATGGTGACACTTGTTCGACAACTGTTGGTCAGCATCCTGAATACCCTTTAGCACACTTACCTTCTCCTGCATATCTGTTCAATTATCTATAGGGCTGCATCTCTGTCAGGGGCCTAATATGAATTATAGTGTTGGGTACCCTGCAATGTTGTCATGTGGTGAGCAGGGCCATATCAAAAGATGGATGCACATTTTCTGCTGCAGATACACAGGAAGCATTGATGAGGCTCTCATCCATGGGAGGTCCCAGTCCCTGAGGTAGCTGGGTCCTCATCCTGTACAGCTACAGAGTCCTAAATAGGTTGTTTGGCTGTACATTCAATCTGCATTAAGAATGCCTTACTACACAGTAGTGAGGCAGTGACATTCTGTCCTCTGACTTTGATTCCTGCCCACGTCTCTCAACACCATTAATAGCTAAGTCAGAGATATCAACATAAGCCCATTGCCTGCCTAAACTTCTTGTGCATCATTTCCATCACTGATGCTATCTGTGAATACTTACCATACAAATATAAAACCGTAGAGGATCCACTGACATTCTACAAGAGTGTCCCTGTGGCATATTGGGCAAGGGTGTTCCTGCAGAAATATATTTATCCCTCCTGTAAACATGATACTGATGAAACCTGAAGTTTCACTGATGATGTGTGCAGTGTGACAACATGGTTATCATACACTTTGTATATCACTGATGATGTGTGCAGTGTGACAACATGGTTATCATACACTTTGTATATCACTGATGATAAGTGTGCAGTGTGACAACATGGTTATCATACACTTTGTATATCACTGATGATAAGTGTGCAGTGTGACAACATGGTTATCATACACTTTGTATATCACTGATGATAAGTGTGCAGTGTGACAACATGGTTATCATACACTTTGTATATCACTGATGATAAGTTTGCAGTGTGACAACATGGTTATCATACACTTTGCATTTCACTGATGATAAGTTTGCAGTGTGACAACATGGTATTCATACACTTTGTATATCACTGATGATGTGTGCAGTGTAACAACACGGTTATCATACACTTTGCATTTCACTGATGATAAGTGTGCAGTGTCAAAACATGGTTATCATACACTTTGCATTTCACTGATGATAAGTGTGCAGTGTCAAAACATGGTTATTATACACTTTGTATATTACTGATTATAAGTGTGCAGTGTGACAACATGGTTATCATACACTTTGTATATCACTGATAATAAGTGCGCAGTGTGACAATATGGCTATCATACACGTTGTATATCACTGATGATAAGTGTGCAGTCTGAAAACATGGTTATTATACACTTTGTATATCACTGATGATAAGTGTGCAGTCTGACAACATGGTTATCATATACTTTGTATATCACTGATGATAAGTGTGTAGTGTCAAAACATGGTTGTTATACACTTTGTATATCACTGATGATGTGTACAGTGTGACAACATGGTTATCATACACTTTATATATCACCAATGATAAGTGTGCAGTTTGACAACATGGTTATCATACACTTTGTATATCACTGATAAGTGTGCAGTGTGACAAAATGATTATCATACCCTTTGTATATCACCTATGATAAGTGTGCAGTGTGACAACCTGGTTATCGTACATTTTGTATAGGCAAAAACAATATGCAGAAAAGTCTGCTATGTAGTTCTAATCTGGTCTGTTACTCATGCAGACAAAGGTGAGCTTTGCCTTCCTGGCATTGGTATCCAGACCATCCATATGTGGTAGCTAGTGGTGCATTTCACCAAGTCTGGGGCACAAGCATGTCTTCCACATTTATCAGTTTTGTGGACAATGATGGGCTGTCCCCTGTGGTGATCTCTCAGCTGTGATTTTTTTTCTTCCTTCTGTTTGGCATGACTAATCAAAAATATCATTCCCTCAGTTTAATTTATCTAGGTATTGTGGGTTTCTAATACCATGACAGGAATACACTCCATTCCTAAGTCAGGGTATGATTAAAGTTCATGAAATTTGGATTGTTTCAGTCTTTGATGTTAGCCAAAAGTAGTTTTGCAGCACCTACAATGTGCCCAGAACCAAGTTCTTCTGCAATTCATATGGAGTTATAAGTACTGGCAACATGTCTAAATATGTCTTGTAAATTATTTTTTATTAGACCTGTTTCTCCTACTAGAATTGGAACTACCTGGGCATCCTTCTTCCACATTATCCTCATTTCTGCCTGCAAATCCTGGTATTTTATGACTTTGTATCTCTCTGTATGTAAGACACTGCAATCATTGTGTATAGCAATTTAAATGACCAGTGCTATGTTTGCCCTTTTTTTCCTGGACTACTATATCTGGCTTTCTTGCATCTATTTTTTGAACTGCTAATACTGGATGATCCCATGTAATATAAATTTCACCATTCTCTATAATGCTTTGTGGCTCATGTTTCCAATGCTTCTCAGCTATTTCAATATTGTAGTGTTTGAACAACCCCAAGTGCAACAGTCTTGGCTCATTATTGTGCCTTTCAGTATACAGGTCCTCTGTCATGAGTGTATCACATCTAGAAAAAAAGACATGTGACTGTTTCCAGGTCTTTTTTACAGAGCCTGCATTTGCTGGTTTCTCACACATGTTCAATAGATTTTGCAAACCAACATGTACATAGTCCATTATCCTCGGCCACCATTATTAACCTTTCATTTTTTGGTTACAATTCACCTGTCCGTAACCATTCCTGTGTCAAATCCTGATCAACATGAGGTTGTTCCAGGTGATGTCTGTACTTGCCATAATATTTATACCTTTTAAACATTCCTTCCCTTCTCATCTGATCCTTCTCCTTATATTCTTTCTTTTGTATTTTGGCACATTCAGTTGCTGTCTGATTTTTGTCTATTTCTGGTTTGATTTCCATTCCTACTGGATACCAAAAATGCTTCTGCTAAACTAAGTAGAGATGTCATCCTAGACTTCTTCTCCTCATGTTTTAAACCATTCACTATGTTTGGATCTGTTGAAGTCAACAGACATGTATGCAGTTCCATGACTGCAGATCTACACATGTAATCATTTTCAAGGAGGCCTATACTTCCCTCAGAATGAGGAATTTGTAATCTTGGCATACGCTGATATTTATATATCATTTGATTAGCATGAAGCATTTTTCTTGTTTTTCTGTCCAACTGATCAAATACCTTTTGGGGCCAGTCAGCCACCCCAAAACTGTAACTTAAAACAGGAAAAGCAAATTGGCTTATAGCCTGTACTTTATTCCTAGATGTCAAGTCAGTTTTCAGTATTAGTTTTAATCTTCTGAAGTATTCCTTACTGGTTTTATTTGCATTTGCTCATGTTTTATTGCTGACACTTTACCAATTCACAAATATTTATACACTCTCTTCTGTTCAAGTTCCTTTAAATCTCTCTTCCTCCCTCCCTTAGAAATACTCATAACCACTGTAACTTTAAATCCCTCCTCCATTCCCACCTATCTTCATAGTGGGAATGCCCTTGCTCCTTCCCCACATAGGACCCTCCTATATGAAAACCCACCTTCTAACACTGTGCATCATCTCTGCAGTCACATCATTTGCCCTCCTACTCCTCCTTAACCTCCAAATGTTGTTAATAGTTTATTTCCAACAATTTCTCATCCTCAAATGTAATTCACTGTTAATGACCTGTTGCTAGATTTTTACTATTATTGTGGAATGTAAATTTTCAGTTGTAATTCACTGTTAATGACTCTTAAGACTGTACAGTTGCAAGATTTTATTACTATTGTAGAATGTACAAACTTTCACTGTGGAATGCTACATAAAGGTGTATGAGTTCTTTGTTTTGTATATGTATATGCTAATATGTTTGTCATTGTTACTAGAGCTTTTCTCTCCGGGCCTCCACTGAAAATGGGCTCTTTTTATGCCCAATGGACTTCTCTGGTCATTAAAATGAAATAAATAAATCACATTGATATTTTCTTGGTGCTGTAGATTTCATGTTTTCAATGTTGTATATTTATCAAGACCAAATGACATTCTTATATCATATAAGAAAGTTTTAACCACTTGCATTTGTGCTTTCAGCTCCTCATCTGACTAACTGTACAATGGTGTTTCAATTCATTTTGTTTTGACTTCTAGTTCTCTACAAAACATTTTGGGTCATTTGAATTCCTTATTTTGTACATTTCCTTTATATTTATCTGTAAATCTTCGAAGTTTTTTTCTGCCTGTTCTGATATTTTTAGTTTTTTTATTTGTAATAGTGTATGACAGATCCTGGTATGTTTTAATATTGTGCATTGCTTTTACCACATCTATCTTTACAAGTATTTTTGATGATCTGTTCCCTGTTCTGTATTCTTCTAACAGTAATTCCTATTGTCTTAATTGCTTTATAGTTTTTTCTATTCTGTGCTTTCATGGTGGCATTTCATTTCTTCACTTACTTTCCCTTATTGCTCTACATTTTGTAATAAGACTTTATCTGCTATTAATTCAGCTCCACAGCAATATATCCTATTTATTTTATTTATTTTTATGACAAAAAATGTTGTTAATGGTCCTAATTACTGTATCAGTCTGTTTTACCAAGCTTCTAGCATTTTGGGGTCTTATTTACCTTCTATAATCTATTTCTTCCATCAGTCTTACTATATCTATTCAGTTTGTCTCCTAGATCCTTTTCTTCTAGACTGAGAGTACCTTCTTTGCCCTCCATTTCCTGTGGGTATTCTACAGAAAGTTCCAGAATATCTTCATGTAGTACATCTTCTTCAGCTGCACCTGCTTCATCTGCTGCTTCTTCACATTGGAGCTCAGTGGCCCATCACCATGCAACATTGTCTGTGACAAAGTTGCGACTGTTTCCTGGTCCATAGCTTGCTGTACAACTTCAATTGAACTTTCATACCAATCTCCTACAGCAGCCTCCAGACCATCACCATGTGGCAAGTCATGAGATGCCTCCCATTCCACCTGTTTCTCTTTAATCTGGGGACTCATTGTTCCATCATACTTAGATCTTACTTGTGTTGGATTTTTTACACTATATCCTTCACTTTGCAGATAATCCATAACTTCAATTTATTTTTGTTTAACTTCTTCCTTACTAATCCTCTTTTCCTCTTTCTACTTTTCCCCTTTGTTTTTATTTATTTATTTATTTATTTATTTATTTATTTATTTATTTATATTGTGACATTTTCCATATCTGGGTGCTTTTGCCTGTATACCTCTTCAAATATCTTTGGTGCTGCTTTTGTATATTAACTAGTTTTGCTTTCTCTTTTCCTTAAATATTGCACCATACCAGATCTCTTTTTCTTTCCCATGTCCATACTTCTTCTTCAGATACCTCCCACTCCACTTGCTTCTCCTTAATCTGGGGACTCATTGTTTCATCATGCTGTGACATTTCCTGTACTGGATTTGCTACACTAAATTCTTCACTTTGCGGATAATCCATGACTTCCATGACTTCAGTTTCTATTTGTTTAACTTATACCTTACTAATCTTCTTTTCTGTATTCCCGTTTGTTTTTTTTTTTTTTTTTTTGCTATTGATTATTTTGGCTTTCTTGTGTGCATAATATTACCCATAGCAGATCTCTTTTTCTTTCCCATGTCTATGTTTCTTTTTTATACCTTTCACAAATCTCTGGTTTTGTTGTTTATATTTTTGTACTTTTCATATTGCTTCTTTTTCAGGTGTCTCAACGTTTCTTCCATCTATAATTTTTTTTCATGGATCTGTTGTATTAATGAACACATTTTATTTGAAGCTTTTTGACAGGTTTTCATGTGCATGTATTTTTTCCACTAATTTTTATTAGTCTTCATGATTATTTTCTACCTGGAAATTCTGGGCTAGTGCATAATAGTAGCAATTCATAATTTCTTCCTTATCTTCAAAAGTGCATCTGCCATCTTTGTGGCTCTTTTACGGCCTGTTAGTTTTTGTGTTTTTTGTGGACTACTACTTCCTTCTACAACAGGGGTGCCATCCTCCCCTGAGCTTGGCCTAACCCAATTGTATGAATGTCTGTGTCTTGAGGTTTCTACACTGTCATTTTTTTCCAGTCCTGGCACCAATGTGCACACCAGAGTACCTTTTTTATCTTGGGACCTGTGTGCCCATCTGTCTTTTTTATTTTTAACCTCCCTCCCTTTCTCCATAATTCATGCCATATAAAATACAGACTATATATCAGTGTCATTTTTGGTAACATTTTGTGAAACAGGGACCACCACATGAAGTTACTCCCCAAGACTTGAAGATGAATTCAGTTCCATTAGTACTACTAATTTCTCATTTCCTTAGAATACTTGTTCATTGTACAGTACTGCCTACTCACAGCATTGATGTCAAAACAAGACTTCTGTATTCCGTATGTATTATAAACTTCAGAATGTATTGTAAAGTACTGATCACAAATGTGATAACATGGTGCCATGTCCCTTATTTCAGCAAGGGTATACACTTTACACATCATGCAGTGTAATGGGGCCTTATAGCAAGTATGACCCTATCCTTCTTCCACATCTATGCAGCAGTCTTTCTATGCACCATGATCGTGATGCTCATGTCAAGATCTCCACATCAATAACTCATGCAAGTGCATTGCGCATGGCCTCATATTGTGCAGCTAAACTCTGCAAGGTTGCATGTGGGTTATTCATGATTTAAAAACCTACATATGTGTCTGCTATTTCAGATCTTGTTGGGCTGCTGGCAGCACCCACCATGTCCCCAACCTGGTTTTACCCCCATCCTAATGAGTGTGACCCTTATGTTATGCATGGTTCAACCTTCCCATCACCATTTGTCCCTCTGTATGTCTGTATCCACCTCTTACCACCCCAAGCTTGCATGCATAGCTACGTCTGTCACATGTATAGTTTTATGTATGAGTTTACCCTGCAGGCTGATGTAATCCCTCTTTCCATACCCTGCTATCCCATACCATCATCATTTCTGTCTTTATATGTAAAAATGATATGTCTCACCACAAAAATAATATTTTGCTTCCCCCCCAGCCTTGCCCTTCTCTTTGTGGGGTCCTTGTGTGTTTCTCTTCCAGTTGCTGTTACCCCATCTCTACTTCTACCCTCTACATCCCCTTTTTTTCTCCATTTTTTTCCTGATAAGGGTGGCCACAAGTGTGACCCACCATATTAATTAGTATATAGTTTTGATGACTGTTATACTCATATTTTGAGCTCTTCTGCTGTAGACAGTGCTGTCATAGGCACCAGCTCTACTATTTTTAATGGCACCCATTCCAATGGTCTGTTCTTCACTACAAGATTTGCACTTCCAGTCATAGTAACATACAGCATTTAATCCTGCATACTCGTGTTGATATGCTCCACTAGGTAGCCTATTGTCTCTATGGGGAGCATCATGATACAAGTCCAATGTGTAAGAATTCCACATTAGTCTGCTCTGCAGAGAGACAAGATCTCTGCACAGTTTAGTGTCAATAACTAGTAGCATCATGGAGCAGTTTGCCACAGATAAAAAGAGTAGTTTTGCAGTTGTCCAGTATGTAATTGTATATATTTATAATTAATCTTATCACAATGCAGATCCACACAATGTGCAGCACAGCGGTGCAGTGAATTTATGAATCTCAGCCTGTGTCTGTCTGTTCTGTATGTGTGTCCGTTTGTGTATGTGTGAATATGTTTTTCCGCATGTATTCCATGTAATATGGGTGAGACAGATTGGCCAAACCAGTGATCTAAATTTTGGATTGAAATTGCAGACTATCTAGCAAAACAGAAGCACAGAAACATAGCGGAATTCATTTTTACCTTTCTTGATAATGGTATGCAATTGACTGGTACTTTACATCCCCCCTGCACAGCAGTTATACATATTGTTATAAAACACATACATCACACTTCCACCTTTTACTTTCCAATTTAACCAGTGACCTCACAGATATATTACCTTTCCTGAAGAACAGATATGGAGTTTGACATAGAAGTATTAAATATACTAAAGCAAAAGGTTTACTTTCCCAGAATTTAAAACATCTACTGCTACTACCAGAGTGCAAAAAGAAAACAAAATTAAAGAAAAGTACTGCAAATATAAAGGAGAGCCCAGTTAAGATATAACTGAATTCTTGGCAGTGAGCTCTATGAGTGTCCGTAGGACCTAGCATCAGATAAATGGTACTGGAGAGGGGGAATTAGAAACAGGAGTAGTATAAAGAATAGGAATTCAAAAACTCTCAAGAGAAATGCTGAACTGGATTAAATGGGTTTAGATTACTGCTCTGACACTTCCTGCATCTGTAATGACTTTGGTTGCCATGGAGTGTCTGCAGCTTCCTCTAATATGGGCCTGTTCCGCTACATTTGTTGCGACGCATCAAGATGGGGGCAAAGCTGAGGTGCTTACATGTGCATGAAATCTCTGTGATCAATTTGTTGAACATACTAACAACAGAAACTGAAATTACTTCCAGCTTTGAGATATTCCATTACTTTTTTAAATTTCTTGTCTGGTCTCTGAAGGGCTACTGCCCAGGACATATTTCTCCTGCCTAGTGGTACTGAGATTTAACAATAATGAAACTGGTAAGGACTATTTTTTTCCTTTTTAGTCAAATTTTGTATTCCTGATGCAAACACTATTGAGCGCATCAATGCACAGGATCAATAAACTGATCATTCTCACATTCTGATGTAGGATGCCACATTGCTTGAAATGAAATCAAAGTCTAAGCGGTTTCCATGGCAATGACCCATCCAGTTTCCACCAATCAGTGGCATCATAAGCAATTTTTCAGCTGGCTGAAAGGGACAATGTCCTATATAAAAAAGCCAAGTGCTTTGTATATTTACCCTGATAGTGTATTTCACTTGTACAGCTGTTCAAAGTCATCTTAGAACAATGGCTTGTAGGGATATCAGTAGCGTTTTTACATGCTGGTCCATTTTGATTCTTATAATGCTACAAACTTTCAGTTCTGAAGGAGGTACGTTATGATTTTAAGTCATATTTTTTGGTGGGATATTGAGACAATGATGCATTGTTCTTCTATGGAACTAGAGGGAAGGGACATTCTACTGCATGTTTAAAGTTGCACTGTTCTGTAGATAACAACAAGAAAGTGAGTGCATGTGTGTGTGTTTGTGCGTGTGTGTGTGTGTGTGTGTGTGTGTGTGTATGTGTGTGTGTGTGTGTGTGTGTATGTGTGTGTGTGTGTGTGTGTTTGCATAAGATGATTAGAAAGCATTTGTTTCACTTTCTGCGCAATCAGCTATACCTTTTTGGCAGAAAATAAACATATTGCCTGTTACGTAATTTTTGAGGTCACCCAGTATTGCTGACCTGAAATGAAAGTTTGTTGCACAAGTTTCCAGCATAGCGAATAGTACAACATAGTAAAGCAACTTTATAAATGGTATCTACTGTGACTTAGCAAACCCATGGAACTCATTTGGTATATGATGTAAGCTAATATCATGCATGTGTGGCAATGTAATATGAAATGTATCACTGGCATGAAGTAAAAGTATTTTGGGTTATGAACCCCTCACAGGCCTTCCAATAACTATAAACACTGTTTATGTCTTTAGTGTTTTTAGATACTGGAGGGGAGTAATGCAGATATATTTGAGGGATCCAACTGTTAAAGCAAGTGCTGCCTTGTGACAAAAAAGCCAGTCTTATTTATTTATTCCTTTAAATAACTGTTCCTCATCAAGATACCACTTTTGCAAACTAAGCAGATAAAAGTTGTTTTGGGGCTTGATGGTCCATTCTTGCCTTCTTGTACACAGGAAAACATGAAGACATAGATAGCAGATGTAAAAGTGCCTTCTTGTTTGGAGGGTGTCTGTAGTGTGTTGGCTCTGCTTGCACCTACTATGTTGTTCAAAGATGACTGTCAGATCTCAGGACACAGCTCCATTTCCCTATTAATTCAAATGTCCTTGGAATGTTAGGTATCATGCTTTGTACATGATTTTTAATGCCTAGAAATATTTAACCCTTTTTGTAATTTTTCTGATGCTTTGCTATCATCCATTGCACTTTATTTCTCATAGCATCACAGTTTATGTTAGAAAATAGCTGGCTGCATTGTATGGAGGGATAAAGTCCTAACTGTTTTGCAGAAAACACAAACAAATATCAGACCCATTGCTGGCATGACTGGTTGAGGATCAGAAATGACGGTCTGCCACTGAGTCAACGGTCATTTGGGTGAGGGTGATGACCAATGTCCATAAGTACTGGTGACAACTAACAGGCAAAGAAACAGCAGAATGCAACGGGCTGTGAAATATGCATGGTTTTGCTATGCAAGGCTGCATGCTGTAATCTCATTTAGGTGTTTGGCTGAAAGCATGCAAGTGCCATCGTTTATCACTGCATTCCCCACTTTGGAGGCATATATGGCAAGTAACAGGACAGGTGGGTTTAGGGGCACAAAGTAAAAACACTGCAAAGTTCTCAGGATAATGCCACAGCAGGGGTTAGCATGTCATCTTTACCAGTCAGCTTTAGAAATTAAGTTTCTACTCCTTGATTCTTTTACCATCAGAGGCAACATTGGCCTAAAAGGCAGACTAAACACTGTGGCTAGGGGTTGAGAGAAGGCTTCCTGTGGCCAAACTAATGGCTGAGATGCTACAAGGGTGAAAAAAAACAAAAATGAAGATTCTCAAGTGAACCTTCCTAATAATTAAAACAAAAGATGTAATGTAGTACAATGAGCCTTTTTCTGTTCTGTTTATCACAAAGTGTGAAACAGTCTCTCGTATACCTTAGTAAACAGTATGCCTAACTAGCCTGTTCCCAGCTCATCCATCTTGTAACACAGTCCCATGCTTGAAAATAACAAGCTGATATGAATAAATGTATCTCAAATGGCAATAAATATAATTCCCACTGCATGTGCAGATGAGACTGCTAGAGTAGCTTTGACAGTGCCTAAGGTCTTCTTCCCTGTTGTTTAGGTATTAGCCACCCCCCCCTCCCACACACACACACACAACATATATGTCTGACTCTGTTCATCCTGTTCTTCAGGCTTGCATCTTATAAGTGAACAGAGGAATTCTTTCATGCTTACAGTCACCAGTGAGATCTGTGATTAAACAACTGATTAAATTCTGTTAACACTGTGTGCCCTACCTTCAGCAGTGCAAAAAGAGTATTTGTTTAGCTAAAATCCCAAAAAATATATAAAAAATGTTCTATTTGTAGTATATTCTGACAAAAAGTACTGCATAGTAAACTCAAAACATAGCCTTGAGTAAGAAATTAACTTCCTGATTTGCTCCTTTCAAGCAGCCATAAAACCTTGTTTGTTATGTAAAACCTCTTTATCTAGCTAACTGCTGTGAGAATATTTCTATGTTTCATACTATGGTGACTAAAGGCACTTTCCACATTTTAAAAAGTACATTAAACATTTTTTTGCAACATGTTGCAACTACCACTTCCCACAACAAAACTAAGATTTTTTGAATCAGCATCATAACAATGGTTTGTAGGCCAGGAACACCCTTCATCATTTCCTTTGGTTAGGTCAAGCCTGTAGGACACTATATACTGAAAAGGATGGAGAGATAGTGTGCATGTATAATAAAACCATCAGTTTGCCTACTTAGCCATTGCAAAGGGGCATAACCTTTTACGAGACTGAAGTGCGTGCCTAACAAGTGGTATTTCAGGGCAGTGAAAGGTAATGTTATTGTTCAATACCCTCTTTAAGTAGCCGAATATCTCCTTTCTGTATTTTGCAGCTTCCTACTGATATAGTGTGCAGGGCACTCATCTCTTTGAATGTCTTGGGATAGCACTGTCCCCAGACATACCTCCAGTATGTCAGTATGCAAGACAAACTCATTTGCAAAATCAGGCATTACTAACACGTTTAAAACATTGGAACATTTTTAATTCATTAAATGCTCTGTCTGCTTCAAGAGACATTGGCAGCTTTCCCTAATGAGAGGTCTATCAAAGGCCAGGAAATATTCATGGAATTAGGCAAAAACTGTCTATAGTACCCCACTAATCATGTAAAAGCCTTCATTTGTCTCTTAGTAGAGGGTACAGATCATTTTATGGCCTCTTATTTTTTTTTCTTCTATTCGTTGTCAGAAGAGGGCACAGTATATTTTTATGGCCTTTATTTTTTTTAGTCATGGTCTTTCAACCCGTCTTCCTATAAAATCACCAAGCACTTTAACTTCCACCATACCCAGTTTACTTTTATTAGCCTTCACATTCAAGCCTCCCTATCTTATGGTTCCTAACACAGCCTGCACTTTACATAAGTGAGATTACCAGGCTTCAGAATGAAAAAAACACATCCCCCAGGTGTGCAGCAGCATATTATGAGTGAGGCTTGAATATTTTGCCCATCAGCCTCTGAAAGGTGTCTCAGGCTCCATGGAGACCAACTGGTAATATGTATGGAAATAGATACGGCTTCAATGATTTATCCAACAACTATCTAATGGTGTCTGAGGCTAAAATCTCTGAGAACACTAATTTCTTAACAAAAATCCTCTCACCTCCTGCTTTAATACTTTTAATGAGGATTCCTCTATCTGCACTTCAGGTAGAGATTCCATGATCTTTCCAGTATGACCTTCAGCTTGTGATATTTTTACACAATTCCATGCTTCTTTCAATGGCTTTTGCACATTAATATGATAACTTTTTTTTTGCATTTCTCTCTACTAGCTGTCTAGACATTTAGATAACTGCATTTATGTTTTGTCACCTCAAAATATCCCTACCATTTGGTTAGAAGTTTTGTTTTCCACTGAAGACACTAAGATTAGTACCTGATCTCCTAAGTTAAATTCTACAAATTGGGTATTTTTTTTTGTAAACACTTTGATGTACTTTCTGGCGTTTCTGTGTGAGTTCACTTACTGTGGGAATTACCGGCTTTAATATATCCAGCAAACTAACATAGTGTTCGGTCACACTTCAAAAAGTATATTTTCATCTTCCTATGCTTCCTTAGCAACATCAGTCAGCCATCTTGGATGGCTATCATACAACAGTTCAGATGGGGTAGACCCATTTGAAATTTGTGCCACTTCTCTGAAAACAGTAAACGGTAAATAGTGTATCTACTGGTCCTAGATGTTAGCATTTGCATCACCAGGTGTCATCAGCATGGATATCAATGTTGTATTAAACGTCAGTATTAGTTCATTAGTTTGTGGTTGGCAGACTGCTTTGATCAGCACCCCTGTCCCATCACCCCACTCTGCAACACTATTATAAACCTGCTCCAAACAGGAAACAACATCAGCAACAAGCACCAGTTGCAACCTCATTAATGTCACTTAGTTGTTGAAATGGGTAGAAAAAACACAACACTGTCACCAGCTTGACATTTTAACTCTTCATACTGAGTTACAGACTAAAAGCTGGACTTGCAGTGTAAGACAAGTTTCTGTACTCTCAGGAAAACTTGCTTAAACTTTAAATACTGATTATATATGGAATATGGCACTTTGTGGATGCAACAGTCAGGAAATTATATATCAAACTGTGAGATGCATACCTGAGGGCAAACAAAAGGCAACAGTTAAAAAGACATTTTGGTACATCTCAAAAGTATCTGTCCATCCATCCATCCATCCATCCATCCATCCATCCATCCATCCATCCATCCATCCATCTATCCATCCATCCATCCAAGTGCAGATTACGGTTTTGTGCAGCAAGAGCTTGTTTTGAAAAGCAGTGAGCATAAGACAGAACCAAGTCCCTGACTGCATACCAGACCACCACAGTGCCCCCATTTAAAGGCACGTGTAATCACTAGTTCATCTATCTGCATGATTTAGAATGTGGGAAGCAAAACCACATATGGATACAAGGTTGGTAAGCAAACACCACAAAGAAAGTACCCTTGATGGAAACCAGTGAAGCTACCCACTGCCACTGCATCAGGGTGTCAATCTGTTGAGATAAAATGTTAACTCTTATTGAATGGACAAATATGTTAATGAAATTATGTTTTTTTTTCATAAACTTTGGACTGTATGCACGCATGTGTGTGCATGTGTACACAAGCATGTGCATGCATATGTGTGTGTGCCTTTGCTTGCTTGCTTGTGTGGCCAATTTAATTTTCACAGTTATCAGGGGTTTTTTGTAATATTGGTTGGTGGTTTTGCCTCTTAATTAGCAGTGAAGAACAAACAATCCCCATTATGACATATCCAGTAAGCAGTCATGAGGAAGGAAAATAAAACGCTGGCACCTCAGTTAGTCACTAGTGTTTCAGTATTCCATGTGGCTAGTCCAATAACCTTGTAGACATTCGATCTGGGAGCTGGAATTCCACTACTGAGACATAATTAGCATGGGATAATGTATCTCCTTCTTCAGTACTCACTTGTTCAATGAGGAAAGTGTTTGCATTTTGAAAATAAAATAAAGTGAAAAAGAAAATAGGACAAGGTTTAAACGGCTTTACTTTGTTTTTCTTCCTTTAAGATGTTTTAAAGTGGGAAGACAGATGGCTGGCTTGCTGCTGGTGCATTTGGATACTGTCCCTCTACTCAGTGCCAGGAAGCTGGCATGATTAGTCCACAAGTAATCAATCAAATAAAAGCAACTGTTGTTCATGCAAAGTATTATAAAAAATGTTGGAAGGCTGCACATTTGTGCACTAATCATAGAGAAAGGAAACAGTGAGCCTTACTGATTTGCTCTACTTATTGTCTGGGGATGCAGGATATCTTAGCATTCTGTGTTTCTTTTCATAAGTTCTTGAAGTATTCTACCATAGTAATTCAGTTATTTTGAAGAGGGGGGGTCACATCTAAGTCTGTAATTTCCCTTTCTTGTGCCTGCATTAGCATCACAGTGTGTCCCACTCATTCTGGGGGAGCTAATTATACCTCAAGGTTGATGGTATCTGTAAGGGGGAAGTCAGATGTCATATTATGTGGTCCTTGGTCTGGTCTTAAACTCATAGGCATGATGTGTCACTCATTTGATGAAGAGTCACAGACAATATAACACATTCTGTGGCAAAGGGATAACTGAAAGACTTTTAGATGGACTGCATTTAAGCTGATTTTCTCTCCCTGCCTTTGGTGCTTGCTGTAATGTCAGAATACCAATAGCTCACAGAAACTGCATTTCTAAAGAACAGACAAAAGAAATACAAAACATGCTATCTATATCCCTTGTATCAGCAGCACAATCACAAAATACCTGAAAGGCTGGTGTTGACAGTTTCAAATCTCCACGTTATTGCTTGTTTCCAAAATGGTCAGCCTTCATAGAGAAAAGTATTTATTTAATACACCTTGGTTACCTGGCTATTTATGCTAGGAGAATACTAAGTAAAAGAAGAATCCCAAGGAGAAAAGCTTGGGACAAATTCAGGCAGTAGTGCTTCTGCATAAAGAACTGACATTTATGATTTTGCATTTGATAAAAATGTGATGTTGATGTAAGTCATATGTGATTAAAAAGTATGTAACTGTATACTTGCTATATCTTCATTTTTTTACAAGACTTACATGAAAATGTGTGTGTGTGTGTGTGTGTGTGTGTGTATGATGTGTGTGTTTGAACACATGCATGAATGTGTTATTATTGTTTTTCTGTCCACACAATCTGCATAGCTGAAATTTTTACATTAAAGTAAAATGTGAGTATGTGACAGAAAACGTAAAAAAACAGCAAATATGTTTAAAGTGTTGTGTGAGATTTTTTCCACAGGACTCCAGTGAAAAGAGGCTTTTAGTTCACTCAGACTAACCCAGACAACAATTCGTAAAAAATAAATAATTAAATAAATATATATATATATACAAACATACATAATTCAATAATACATAAGGAGAAGGGGTTGTTTTGATGCTAGCAGTCAATTATACTGGAAGGATGTTGCATATTTTAAACAATGACAGTATTTATGAATTTACATCGCCTACTGGAAAAAATTACTTGTTTTTATTGTTGACCTAAAAGAGCTGTTTGGTTAAAGGACTATATCAACTAAATTAGTGTGACGTATAAAGAAAAATTACTTAAGTAAATCCTGCCAAAACAAACAGTCCAATGACAACAGCTGATCTCATGATTCAAAGCTAGATAAAAAAAACACTCAGTGTTGAAGAATGGCTTAATAAATATTTTGTTTAGCTCTTTCGTCTATAAAAGCAGACAATCAGGACAAACAGAATAAAACATTTCTTTAGTTTATATAGGATTCACAACCAAATAACGTTGCATAAACTTAATGCTAAAAAAGGCATCATCATCCCTTTGGTAAAAACTAATTCCCCACTAATTACCACATCAATGGGAGCCCACTGAACACTGAAGGTGTTATAGGAGATCTGGGGATGCAGGTTGACAGCAACCTGTCCTTCAACCACCACATTGCCACTGTGGTCAGAAAGTTCTTCTATGTGGCACATCTCATTACCAAGGGTTTTGCATCCAGGAAGAAAGAGGTCATCATCTCTCTTTATTCTTCCCTCATTAGACCAATCATTGAGTATACTGCCCCATTTGGCATGTACCTCACTAGACACCTGCAACAGCTGGAGAGGCTATAGAAGTACCTCACGAAGAGGATCCTAGGCATTAAACACGTCCTACATGGACAGACTCAAAATACTCCAGCGATTCTCTGTTGCATATCACCTACTTAGAGGCAATCTCTGCTTGACTTACAAAGCCAAGGCCAATGCAGCTCTGTTAGAAATGCTACAGCTAAAGAAATCCCTATCCCTCTGCACCACATGCTCCAGAGACCTCAACCTCATTACCACAATCAACAGATCATGCTGGAAGGACAGGTTCCTCACCCAGAGACTGCCCATGCTCTGGAACAGACTTCCCATTAATGTCAAACAGAGCACCTCACTGTCCCTCTTCAAGAGAAATCTTGATGAGTGGATGGGTAATAGAATGTTCACCCCTGGGATCACTTCAGTGGCTCTACTTGATAGAGGCATTGGGAACTAACATTGGGTGGCACTATGACAGGGCACTTCTATGGGCTAGGCTTGTAAAGGCTCAAAGGCCATTAGCCTAGTACACACCTATCAACCTATGAACATCACTTCCTGCTAAATTCATCATAATACTTTCAACAGGAAGTGATATAACTTGATTTGATTGTGGATTCTATATAAACAGTTAATAAATCTGTTGTTTAATATTTTTGTCTCTCAAAGCAAACTTCATCAGAACAAACAAAATAAAACATTACTCTGGTTAATACAGCATTCACAATCAAAGCTTGCTTTTACTTTTCATCTGATACTGAAAACAAGCCAGTTTTAGGGTTGCCACCTTTTCAAATGCCCAGTGTGGGGCATTTTTTTGTAGAAACATCAGATTTTGCATTGGATACCCATGGCCAGTACAAAGGACATAACTTCCCTTTTTTGCCTAAATAAAAGCTTATTCTTGTAGCATTTTAGTTGCTTATTCTGTTTCTTATAACATTTAGGTGTTTCAGATAACTGTTTTATGCAACTATTAAAGAAAATATAGAAACATTTTTGTCTCAAAAATCTCAGGACATTTGTCATTTTTTTTTGCAGTACACAACTGCCCAAAGAGGGACTGTCCCTCACAAAGTGGGACAGGTGGTAACCCTAGTCAGTTTTTGACTGCTTCTGATTTTTTTTTCTAATTTGGATTTAATTACTCCTTTCACAATTGGATACTCTTATGTATTTGGCTTCTGTTATATAAAATATTTATTTTGGGAATATTAACTTTAAGTCCTGCCAATCTTAAAGGGGTCAGCATGACCTCCACCTTGGTTAAATGTGACTTCCAGTCTTCTGAATAAATTACTATGTCATTATGGTATGTTGTTGAGTATCTGTTATCAAGCTTCAAATTTTATCCATGAGCCTTTGAAAAATGGCAGATCTCAGTGAAGTTCAAAGGGTAAGACAATATAATGAAAAATACATTAAGGAACAGAGAATTTGTTTATTTTCTTTGGCTTCAGTGGTGAGAAGAATCTGTCAGTACCACTTGGTTAAATCTGAGATGGGGGGGGGGGGTAAAAATCTGGTTTTGTCTATTTGCATTGCACAACTTTCAAATCCGGGCATGTCATTCAATTTTCAGAAATTATTTAAAAATGTTATGGTGTCATCTGGTTTAGGAACAGACAGAATTTGACTTCAGAACTGCACAATAACTCTTAGTTTAAGCAAGAGTTTCATTTCTTCACATGTTTTTTGTGGCTGTGGTATCCTATCTTGTTTCAGGTTTACTTTCTCCCTGGCACAGTTTCAATATGATGCTTTATTTAAGCTATAACTGATGACGTAGTGTGGTATATTGAAGATTTACCCACGGTTGGAGTGGTTTAATCATGAGGGAGAAGCTTGAGAAGCCAACCATGTGTAAATTTCAATATACCGCAACCACGGAGTCGGTTATTGCAATTATACAATGACATTATTTAAGAAAAATATACTTACTTTTCTTAAATAATGTCTTTGTATAACAGCACATTACTGTTCTTCTGCGGCTAGTGGTAAACTGCTTTCTTGTGTTGCTGTAGTGGGCATGTGTATGGGACTTGCATTCCCACGAATACCCAGTACATCAATGCTTTGAATCAGAAGCAACGGAGAAAAAAAAGTCTCCATTGCTCCATTTTTGTTTTCTTTTTTTTTTAATTAAAAAAAAAAAAACTTTATGGCAGTTTAGGGGTAGGAGAGAGACAGGATGGAAGAAATACAAGGGATATAAGGTATGTATGTTTAATTTTAAATAATGTACCTGATTTCCCAAGTATTTTGTCCAAGCTGCCTCTCTGGTATGTCTGGAGTCGAGGCTAAAGATTTTATTTTTATTTTTTAAGAAATAAAAATAAAATTTAAACAATATACCAATGGAAAGAAGTCCGGGTGACCAGACCTTTTTCTGTTGGTATATTGTGGAATTTACAACGGGCACGGTAGTTGGGCTGGCTAATCAGCATGCACATTTTCAAATATAAATGGGGAGTCATTGTATAATATATCCATTCTAATAGGTAATTTAGAAAAATCTTGTCAATTTTTAGGAAAACCGTCTTTACTTGTTGCTTCCGGGTCTTAGACAATGTTTCGTATATTTGAAAAGTGGGTATGGAATTGTGTGACACTATCTTACTGGTGTTGCATATGTGTTGCTACCGGCTTCTGTTATGGTGTTCTCTGATGTTATATGTGATAGTTGGTTTTTTTTGTTTGTTTTTTGTGTGTGTGTGTGTGTGTGTGTGTGTGTGTGTGTGTGTGTGTGTGTGTGTGTGTGTGTGTGTGTGTGTGCTTTGTGTTTTAAATACACTGACATTAGATTTGGGACTTTTATGCTTATGCTTCCATTAAGTGGGAGATTTTTTATTTCTTGGAATTGCTTATTTTAGGTTTATGCTGATTTGGTAATCTTACTGTTTTTCACACTCCAGAGTGAACTAATCATATTTTATGTTATTAGGTATTAGGATTTGATGCTTTTATTTTATGGTAATATTTGTGTAAGTGTAGTGACAGATTCCTGTCATCCCCGAAGCCAAAGAAAATACAGCAGTAATCTTTTGTATATTTAGTGATTTTTTTTTCTGTGAATATTATATTTTCCATTTGCAGTCTAGGGGACATGTTTTCTATTCTGCTCTACTGGAACTTTCCCCATCATTGTAGTTTACAAAGCTGCAGAGCCAGCCTGGCTTGTTTACTTTTATGTAGTCTATATCCACCAAGTGTTTGGAAGCAAGGCTGTTATTGAAATACAGTGGCTTCTGTCTCAATAGTGAATTTCAGTATCTGGGCTGTAATGTAAACAACTGTTTCACGTATGAAAATTTGATTTGATCTACAGAAGAAATAAGTTGTTATGGGAGATTCTATGCCTCTGTCATAAACAAATTTGGGTTTAGCAGGATGGGAAGATTCCTGCTTGGATAATAGGAATGTATTCAAGGATATGGGGCTAGATTCCAAAAGGCTTGCTCTCAGTGTAAGTGACTTACTTTGTTGTAAGGCCTTTCTATAAACAGGCTTACACCAGGGGACAGATTACAAAACATCTGATCTCAGTCTGTTCTCAGTGTGTCATTTAGACGGAGAGCAAGTCCTTTGGAATCAGGGCCATGGTCATTGCACACATTTTATCAGTTATCTCTTTTTATTTGGTATGACACCCATGACAAACTTACTTTATTTGTGAATGAAATGAACCAAAGTACCATTTTTTAACTTGACTTTGTGTTCAGCCATTGAGTGAATTCATTATCTGAATTTTCAAGTCAAGCTAAGCAGGTAACTAAAGAATTTCAAGTTAAATATTTCTAAGCATAGTAGTTTTGTTAATTCTTATTTACCTTTTCAAAGTTATCTTCAAATGTGTATTAAAAATGCTGATGAAGATTAATTTGTGAGGGTGATTAGGTTATTATATTCAAAAAGTATATCTTTATTCAACTGTTTCTTCAGGTAGGCTACCATTAAAGAGTTTATTTAGGTCATTTGCAAAAAAAGTGTGTGTTGAGCATTACAATAAATATTGGCCAGTTGTAAGTTCTGACACCATTTTTGTATGAGGTAAGAGTCATAGAAGGTCAATTTCATTTCATAATGCCTGCTCTTAGATATTCTGTTCAGATTCCTTTGACATCAAAAACATTATTCAACAGATGTGTAAAGTTAATCTTGGTAACACTTAACTGATGCAGGTGGTTGGTACTGCTCAATGATTTTCTGAATGAAAGGTGGATGAACTTAACAGAACTGGTGGAGATTTTGGATAATTTCAAGGCTGAGAAGAAGGGGAACTTTTCCATGTGATGTGCAAACAGTGTAGGTTTATTAGTACCTCCCGTGTTCATAGAAGTGATAAATGCCATTAATCTCAACAAAATCTTTGGAAAAGTAAGTAATTGTGAACAATTTGCTCAGTATTTTTTTCAAACTCACCAACAGTTATTAATTATGTACTAACTCTCTCTCTCTCTCACTCTCTCTCTCTCTCTCTCTCTCTCTCTCTCTCTATATATATATATATATATAAATCTTTTTTTATATTGTTTATTTTCCTTTCCTAGCATCTATCCATGTTAGGGGCTATAGAGCTTTTGGCAGCCTAACTGGTGCTTTTATGTTGCTCTCCTTTAGCCCCAAAGAGATCGGGGGCATGTGGAAGGTTCCCTAAAGCTTTGATGACTGGACAGTGGTCATATCCTTGGCAGCATATAACTCCATACACTCAAGCTGCTGCATAGGTGGTCTACTGGAATAGCTACTGTTGTGTTATGTTTGCTCACATAGCTGTTCTTTCTTCTCTGGTGGAGCTTTTTTCATTCTGTGGCAAAGAAATGAAAGAGAAAACCTAATCTTCACATTTCATGAAGGCCTTGGGGACCTAGAGCGTGCTTTGGTTGGAAGGTGCTTGGTCGCACTTAGTACTGTGCTAGATAACAGGTGTGCAAGGTTGTGGTAAGGACCTTTATAGAGCATTTTTTGAGTGAACAGTGTTTGGATAAGTCAGAACCTGGACTGTGTGTTAGTACTTTCCACTTTTTGCAGTATTAAATAGTGAAGATTTAAATGGAAACCATAATGTAAACTTCACAGTTTTGTTGTGCATTGTTTCCATTTTGTTGAATAAATGTTTATTTATACTACCCATGGTTATTCCATAAACTCTTTTTGCTAATGATTTTTTTTTTGGTGGGGTGGGGTTTGCATGTTTTTTACTGCTGTTGTCATGCGATCTTTGAAATTCCATTTTTTGCAGTTTTTTTTTTTCTTTTTCAGTGCAATGCTATTGATAAGATAATTACAGGCATTTGCAGACCAATGGGCCTGATCAGCTTCATGTGCAGAGCCATGGAGGGACTTGTCATTGAGTTAGCTGGTCAGGAGAATGGGAGCCTCCAGACACTGGACCTATCTCATTTTGGATTTGTCAAGGTTAGACTGAGCTTGCTCCACCTGGTGGATTTTTTTTTGAGGGGGTCTCCATGGCGGTGGATGATGGTAGGGTGGCGCACCCCACTCACCTTGAACTAGTTTAGGCTTTTGACTTTGTTCTCCATCTGGGTATGGTGGAGGAGCTAAGTAAACTGTGGGTGAACCCCTATGTCACCTGCTGAATTGCCGGCTGGCACGCGGATGGTATGCAGATAACTGGAATGGGGAAAGTTTCCTCCACAGCGGAGACCAGTCACCAGTGGAGTCCTACAGGATTCTGTAGTGGGCCATTTCCTGTTTGGCATCTACTTTTTGGCAGTAGGATCCCATGTCAGTGGGCTTTGGCTGGCTTAGTTTATGGAAGCTTGTAGGCTGGGAGTAGTAGTTGAGTCCCCAGGTGGCTTGACCATCTTGCAGGAGGGCTTGTCTCAGGTAGATAATTGGTGCTGTGGTCAATGACTGAAACTGAGTACTAAAGGATGCATTCCTGAGTCCTTTGGAGGGTCATCTATGCCAGGGAACTACCACATTAACAGTGCACTCCTGGGAATTGACCTGGTTGTTTGGGATTTGGGAACCTGTGTTGACAGTGACCTGGCTTTTGACTGGCATATGTCTATTGTTTAGGGGAACCTTCTGCATTGTACAAATTGTGTGTGGATGGATTCTGTCAGGTTCTAGGGTTTTCATTGTCCCCCTTTGCTGGTCCCTCATTGAAACAGTCATTGACAGTAGTGTCCTATTTGTCATGTTCTCAAACTGGCACTCAGCAACAACTGCACTGAGGATGCACCTCCAGAGTGCATGCTATTTGAATTGGCAAGGCCTTTAAGTCATCCATCTCTGTAAAGTGGGCAAGTGAGAGGCCAAGACTGATTGGACCATTAACACCCCGGTAAAAAGGGACAGGAGGTGAGAGGCACTCTGATAAGGGAAAGAGGTATTGGAAGTAACAAAAATTCATGTAGCAAGCGACACATCAAACTTCCCATTGAGCCGTTGGATGTGGGACAGTACAGCACATCTGCAGTTTGGACAGAAGTTTGTGCTCACCAAGTCTGGGAAAAACTGCCCCTGATTTCTCCCTTCCAAATCTGAAGCTGTTCTGTTTGGCAGTACTGCTCATGGATGGTGATTTCCCAAGTCAATAATTGCCAGTAAGAAAGGCTATTCACTTTCTCAACATGACACTTCAAGTGCTGCATTCAGCAGACCATCCTAGATGTGATTATGCTTGTCTTTATTGGTGGCTTCAGACTTCTCCATCAGCCCCACCAGTAGGAGAGAAATCTTCTACAACAGTAAACACTTAACTTCATTTCCAGTTCTGTTCTTCCTAGCAGCTTCATTGGCCGTGGCACAGTATTTGTGTTAAAGAGGGAGAGAACAGGACTGAAGGGTCGTTTTCGAGTGGATTTCCAGTTGACCAAGGGGGATTGTTTCATATCAGCTACCTGCTACAATCAAGAAGGCCTGTAAACTTTTGCTGAGGATTGTAAAGTGGGATTGTTTGACATCGGCCATGTCCTTAAACTAAGAAGGTGACCGTGTTTTATCTTTTTCTGCATTATTTTTATCTTATGGGCTGAAGGTTACTTCTAATTGGTATTTTGGTGCTTGTTATTTTTTTTTTTTTTTAAGGAATAGGCATCAAGAGCCAATAACATTTTAAGTGTTTGCTTTATTTTTGGCGGGCATGTTTCAGTTTTGAGAATAAGATGCTCAAGGCAAAGGATAGAGGTTGAATGAAGAATATTCGAACTCCATGAATACAAGGGTCTTATACTGAATGGGAATAAAATTCCCTTAATGATGTATTTGTTATTGATATATTCATATGTGGAAAGTGTTATGTACTAAACCATTTTATATATAACATGTCAATAGGGGCCTCTGCTTTGTTTTCTGTGTGTTCACACTTATTGGTTGTTGATCTAACCTGAAGTTTCATTCCGATTTATATCATTACACAAAATGGGTGAATGATCTGCGGTGGTGGTGCTGCAGTAGCATTGTCGCCTCACAGTTTGACGTTGCCCGTTCGATCCTCAGTTAGAGCGTCTTCTGTGTGGCGACATGCGTGAACGGGCGTTCCTTCGTTGAAGGTTGTGCGTTAGGCCCGGCAAGCCAGCACGTAAAACTCTACTGCCGATCATTAGCGGACCGGAGTTCCGCTGTGGTGACCCCTAACTGGGAAAAAGCCGAAAGACACAAACAAACACAAAATGGGTGAATATTTAAATAAGTAATTTGGAAATAATATTCGCCAAATGCTAAATCTGATTTTGGAAATATCAGCATGAGAAATGCATTAGGTGTTTAACCTTTCTTCAGATAATATGACACTAGTGGCCTCTGCATATATATAGCAGTATTCTGTCATTTAGCATGTTTTAAAACTGTGCTGCTTTTGTGTTCCGTGTATATATGACTCGCATCTACTGTTTGTGGTTCTAACTTGCAGTTACATTCTGACTTACATTATTAGACAGAATAAGTTGAATATATATATTTGAAAATTGTATAAAGAACTAGATTACACTAGATACCATTTATGTTGGGATATATATGTGGCATACATTAGGCTTTTGAACCCAATGCTTTGTTTTGAGTTTTTAACAGGAAATGGACAGGGCATATTACAACTTATGGGACTAAGAACACTATCCCCTACATTGTTTACAGGCAGGCTTTCTAGGGGAATGTGATGAACTCCCTCATATATGCAAATTGTGATTCATGATAAAATACTGATTACAACGTAACCTACAGTAGCAACTACAGCTTTTTGAATTGCTATATAGGACCTTGCAACTCTGTTTTTGCTTTTTATCAAAGCTATATGTATGTGTCCTGGATTTTATATGATAGGATATAAGTGTTGTTGTTGGGAACACACATCTTTGGTAAATCAATAATCCTCGGACGTTGCTTTTTCCTCATTTAATAATTGTTATTTGAGAACTGTGTGTTAGTTGGTTTGGGCTTCTCTGCATCATCCATTTTTTCTATAGACAGATGGTTATATTACTTGGATAGTTGCATACACACAAGGGACCTATCTAACTCTCTCTGACCTAAATATCTAATCTGACTTTATCTACCATGCTCACTTTTCCTACTATAATCCTTACCCCTACATCTATCCTAATCATCATTCTACTTCCTTTGTATCACGCCTCCTCTTATACCAACTTCCACCTACACTCTATACCTCCTCCTCCACACCCCCACCTCACAAATCACTTCCACAATATCTCTGCCTCTTTATCTCCCTCTGACCCCATCCTTCTCTTAAAAGTAAAACTCTTCCGAATCCCTACTAAATTCTACAAATCCAAATCCACCCCCTACCATCCATTCCTAACCAAACACAATCCTCACAAACTTATTCCCCTTCTCTCTTACCTCTGCTTAGCAAGCAACATTCATCCCAACCCAGGACCAAACATTTCTCTAACAAACAACCCTAGCTCCAACAACAAATCCACCAGTAAATACCTTAAATTCCTCATCATCAATGCCCAAAGCTTAACAAATAAACTTAACCTCTTTCATGCCTGGCACAATCATAATATACCTGACATTGTAGCTATCTCTAAAACCTGGCTAAAACCACACTTAACCGACTCTGAATTCCTTCCCCCCGGTGATCAATTTCTCTGATCCGACCACCTAAGTAAAAGAGGTGGTGGTGTAGCTATAATCTGCTCCAATCATTTGTCCATCACTCCCTACCCTAACTCTATCCCTTCCTTTAATAATGCTGAACTTGTAACTGGCCTTCTAAAATTAAATGACCATAAAAATATCTGCATCATCTCCCTTTATATTCCTCCTGGTAACAACACCAATACCCTGGAAGACATCCTCTCCTGGACCTCCTCTAATATTAAACTTGAAACCTATATTATGAGTGATGTAAATATTGACTGGCAAAAAATCATCTACCCTAATCCTACCATTTCAATCAATCTCTTCAATTTCACTCAACTCATTAACTCCATTACTAGGTCCAACAAAACCAACCCTCCAGGCTCCATCCTAGACTGGATCCTGGTATCTCACCCTAACAAAATAACAAAATCTGGTGTCACTCCTGACACATTAGGAGAACACCTCCCTGCCTTCACCCATAGAGCTACACACTCTTTCTCACATTCCTACCAACTCTTACATACTCACATCCTCGCTAACCCTTCTACCTTTTCTGACTCCCTTAAGTTCATTAACTGGAACCCACTAAAAACCCTACCTTTAGACGATGCCGTTGACTGTTTCAACTCTACATTCTTAACTGTCCTAAACTCCCTAGCTCCTATAAGAACAAAAAGAGTTAAAGCTAAAACCGTCCTATGGCTTACCAAAGAAACCAAAAAAATTATGCTACAAAGAGACAAAACCTGGAAAAGCTATCTCCAACATAAACAGCCTGTATTGTTACTTAAATACAAACAGCTGCGAAACCAAGCTAAAAAACAAGTCATTAAAGATAAAAAATCCTACTACATCAAATGATTGCATACACACAAGGGACCTATCTAACTCTCTGACCTAAATATCTTTTCATTTCTAATCTGTCTTCATCTACCATGCTCACTTTTCCTACTATAATCCTTACCCCTACATCTATCCTAATCCTCATTCTACTTCCTTTGTATCACGCCTCCTCTTATACCAGCTTCTACCTACACTCTATACCTCCTCCTCCATACCCCCACCTCACAAATCACTTCCACAGTATCTCTGCCTCTTTATCTCCCTCTGACCCCATCCTTCTCTTAAAAGTAAAACTCTTCCGAATCCCTACTAAATTCTACAAATCCAAATCCACCCCCTACCATCCATTCCTAACCAAACACAATCCTCACAAACTTATTCCCCTTCTCTCTTACCTCTGCTTAGCAGGCAACATTCATCCCAACCCAGGACCAAACATTTCTCTAACAAACAACCCTAGCTCCAACAACAGATCCACCAGTAAATACCTTAAATTCCTCACCATCAATGCCCAAAGCTTAGCAAATAAGCTTACCCTCTTTCATGCCTGGCTCAATCATAATATACCTGACATTGTAGCTATCTCTGAAACCTGGTTAAAACCACATATAACTGACTCCAAATTCTTATACCAAATAAATCATGCAAAAAACCCCAAACAATTCTGGAGCTCTATTAATTCCCTCCTCAAGCCTGGTACAAAAAACATCCCGTGTCCTGATACTAGTAAATCTGAACAAGAAATCGCCAAACTATTCAACACCTTCTTCACCTCTTCTATTGCTGATCTAATCAAGACCTTCCCCAACAATAACCCTCCACCCCCCTCTGCTCAAGCTTCCTCCTCCTCCTCTCCTACACCCCCTACTTTTGAACTTAAACCTGTATCCACCTACCTTATAAAAAAGCTTCTCTCCAAACTTAAACCTTGCACCAATGCCCCCGACAACATTCCTTCCTCCTTCTAAAAAATTGCCTTCGACGGTATTGCTCTCCCTATCAGCATCCTGATAAATAGATCACTACTTGAGTCCTATGTACCCATACTATGGTGTTCTGCATTTATTCTACCACTCCACAAGGGTGGTAAAAACTGTAATGCTTCCAATTTCCACAATATAGCCATCCTCACACCAATCTCTAAACTTCTTGAAAAATGCATACACCTGCAGCTCATGCCATTCCTTACTGAACACCAGCTACTCTCTCCTACCCAACACGGCTTCCACCCTGGACACAGTACCAACACCGCCCTTCTATCCTTCTTACATTCTGTCAGTCTAGTTCGAGACTCTGGTAACATAGTTTCAGCTGTTCTACTAGACTTAGCTAAAGCTTTCGATATCATCTCCCACACCCTTCTGTTAAATCCATCTATCGAATCTCTACATCTCCCAAAAAACTTTTTTCCTGGTTCTCCACCTATCATTCTGACAGGTCCCAAGCTGTCAAATGGGGCCAGGCCTCCTCCATTTTCCTCCCCACCCCTACAGGAGTACCTCAAGGTTCCATACTAGGCCCCTTGCTATTTAACATCTTTATAAACGATTTCTACAAAACCATACCCAATAACAAAATTGTCCAATACGCAGATGATTCCACTTTGATCTGCTGCGCCTCTAACCTATCTGATCTTCAGTCTCTAACTCAAACTGCATTCTCAACTACAGAAAACTGGATGCACCAAAATCACCTCTCACTAAACGCTAACAAAACTAAGATTCTTCTATTCACTCCCTCAATATTCACTTCCATTGATAAAAACTCACTTCAAATTACCAGCCTTAACAATTCCATTATTGAAGTCATTCCCTCTGCCAAACTCCTGGGGGTCACCATCAATGAACACTTAAAATTCAATACTCATATCCAACTTAACATCAAGAAAACCCACATAAAACTCGGCCTACTCTACAGAAACAACCACTTCCTCACTCCCTCCACCAGACAAACTTTGGCCACTACCTATCTCCTCCTCTCTCTTTTGTATGGTGCTCCTCTGCTTGCCAATCTGTCTTCCACACTCATCTTCAAACTGGAAGTGTGCTACAATAAAATCTCCAGATTCGCTACCAAGGCAAAATCCTCCTCCCATCACTGCACCTCCCTATACTCTTTAAATTGGCTTAAATTCCCTAATCAACTTGACTTCCTCCAAATCATCACAGCCCACAAATTATTATTCCAACCTGCTAGCTGCCCTGCACTATCTAATATCCTACAACCATATACCCCCTTAGACCCCTTAGATCTACTCACCAAAACCTTATAATCATCCAAAAACCCAAGTGCCCAGCTGGTCAGTTTCTACTCTCCTTTTCCCTAGCCAAAAATTGGAATGCCCTGCCCTCTACTCTGAGGACCTGTGACAATCCATACACCTTCAAAACACAACTTCATTCTTACCTGTTTCTTCACAGGAAATGTAACTGCACTCTTCAACTCATACCTCCCAAGCTCTGCTCCTCCTTCTCTCCTGGCTAACCTTCATACCTTCCTAATTTCTCTCATATACTTAGATTATAAATGTAACTAAACAGTAACATCCAGCCATCATGCTGTATGCCTGTCTTTCTCTTGAAAAAATGTTTAATAGTTTTGCTGTCTTTACTGAATGATATCTGTTTTGACTGTAATACTACCTGCTGATTGTTATACTACCTGTTGACTGCAATGCAAATATTTTTCTTGTAATTCTCTGTATAATGTAACTTTGTATTGTGGAGCTTTTCTCCCCGGGCCTCCACTGAAAATGGGCTCTCGAGCCCAGTGGACTTCCCCGGTCACCAAACTGGAATACATAAATAAATAACTAAATAAATATGTGTCTGTCTGGATGCATGTGGCAGCTGGGGTGCCCACAGAGATAAAGGTAAGGTACTAAAAGGATACAAGACTTAAACATCATGTCCTGCATGGTTCGACTTGGGGCCCTTTCAATGTGCTCAGTATCCTGTGGACTTTTGGGTGGAATGGCCTGTGTCTGGCATGTGGGACTTCCTCCTACCCATTACTGAAAGATTTGCTGCAAGTTAGCTAGTCAGAAAACATTGGAGGTGCTTAATCTAGGGATGTGGGCCTCTTCTGCTGCATCAGCAGGACAGTTGGAGGGGACAGGTGTGTCTAGCAGAGGGTGCTGCTGCTGTGGAACAGACTCCCTATCCAAGTAAGTCAAAGTTCATCCTGCCTGTGTTCAGATGCAGCTTGGGTCTATGGATGTGAGGCAGAGAATTTGTTCCAGGACAGCCCTCTGTACTGCTGATGGACAGAGGCAGTTTCTAGGTGCTTTATCCCATGAATGGGTCCCCTCAAATTGTGTATATTGTCATCAGAGTTCTCATTAGGGATAATATATTATTATTGACCATGGGAAAAGTAAGGGCTATCTATAACCAAATGGGATAGGTTATTTCCAGCGCAAAAAAGGGAATGAAAGAACAAAAAACTTCAGTAGCTTGACAGCCCAACCACAATGTTTTAGTGCTCCATGAATTAAATGCAAACGGTGTTTAAAACTTTACATTTTAAACATTTTTATGTATGCTTACCCTTTTATTGTATTTAATTTATGGAACAGGGTGGGTTTTAAAAAAAAACTTTTATAAAGTTTTAAAACATTATTTTAACATATATTTATTATATTATATAATGTGGTATTATAATACAATGCACTTTGGTAATAATGCACTGACAAATATTGGTTGCTTGTCACTTTAAATGCTGGAAGGAAAGGTTTCTTAATGACCACATGACCAAGGTTTCTTAAGGATCATGTAACCACCATTTTAGAGGGTTATTTAAACTACTGACTGTTAGGAAGGTTTATTCTGAAGCGTTCCTGTTTAATGCGTTTTTTTTTAAATAAAGTTGGATGCAAAGTTTTAAATACCATTTGGATTTATTTTATGGAGCACTAGAATGTTGCGGTTGGCCATCAAGCTGCTGACTAGTCGTCTTTTGTTCTTTCATTGTTTTGACCTTGTTGGAATTATAACCTGGTTTTTAAACAAAAAAAAATGGAAGTTGGCTGGGCTTGGAATGACTCACTAGGGCAGCCAACCTAGCACTTACCTATGAACCTATATTAACTATGCAATGTCCAGCACAATTCAGACTTGAAGTGGACCACCATTAATGAAAAGTAAGTCTGAGAGATGCTCCTGAAGATCACTGCTTAGACATAATAAACTAGCATACTGATTCCAAATGCACACAAGTCAACATAAATGTTCACTGAACTTCATCAAGTGAATTAGATGCTGCCTAAAATTGATAAACTACTGACACAATGCTAGATTTCATTATGGAAATATTTTCTTATACATGTTTAAATCTATATTAATCACTCAAACTCCCTCTCAAAGAAAACTTTCACTTGTAGCTACCAGAGTGTATTAAATTACATCAATCTAAATAAATAAACATGTTTTACTCTGTGACTACTTTGTTATTGCATTTACTATACTGATGCACAGTGGTTAGAAACAGCAAATAAATAAATTCTGAAGATGAGACTTCCCAATCTCATTAGTAATGAGCCCATCCAAACTAGTACACTGTACAGCTACAAAAGTAAAATACCATTTGCAATAATAACTGCATTACTCTGCAATATATCTTTTTGCAACCAGAACTTTTGTAATACAATTCACTGTTCTTTTACTAGGCACACACCTTTGACTGACTCAGGTTTTTTCAAGTGGAAAATACTACTGTAAATCCACTGCGGCATCTTTAACAGAAATTTTCAGAAAACAAATTCAGTGCTTTTGCAATTATTTTAGCCACTGAGAATGCAGTGCTACCTTTTCATAATTCATTGTTTGCTTCCCGCTTTAAACATGACACATATAGGAGATTTTTACTTGAAAACACATTTGGTTTCCATTACAGTATATATTGTGTAGAGTGCATTTATTTTTGATATAGTTTTGTAATTTCTCACCTAATCCATTACTTGATGATAAAGAGCAGCTAGTCAGGTAATAACTAAACATCTGAATGAGAAAATACAGTTGCATATAATACACTTGCCCAACACAGTAATGACACCAATAAAGCCTATGAAACCTGTTTCAAAATTCAACAGCTAAAACAAATACAGCTATTTCATAAACACAGCAACATTATGTACAGTCCATCAATTAGAGCAGCGTTAAACCACTCACCACTATACTAAACAGCAGTGCTAACCTGTCACTGTATTAATCCATGCCAACCTGAGTCACCCACTGGCAGCTATATTTGTACAATGAAGTCTGCCTCAGCAAACTAATAATACCCTGCCCAACACAATAATGACACCAGTAAAACAAATGCAACCAGTTTATTTAAAATTCAGTAGCCAAAACAAATATCAACATTTCATAAACATAACATTATGCACAGTTCATCAATTAAGTCAAAGTTAATCTGATCACCGCTATATTAAATGGCAGCGTTAAACCTCTCATTGTGTCAACCTGTCCCAAATGGAGTAGAGTGCCACCACCTATTCTAATTTGCACTTATACCATTCTACAAAGAAAAGAAGAATAGAGGAGTCTTTTCCCAAGGCGCCTCTTACACTGCCTACCAGCCTGTCATCACAGGCCGTTTTTCCCCCTTTCTGACAAAATCCAACTAAAGTAGTGCACTGCTACAGCAAAACATCTTGTAACAAAATGGCCAAATTCACATTAAACAAGTTAATCCCCATGTCACTTAAATGTATTTCTTTAGCTCTGAGCCAGGATGCATCCCTATATGTGAACTCATAATGCAGCAACACTCTGATGTCTAAGGACAAAGCTATCCGTGCTACCCTATGATTTACAAAATGCCATGTTAACTTGATGCTCTTAAAACACTGAGCCTGACTCCATAACAGACTTAGGTATTACCTTGGACCAGACAAATATTACCCAAGAATATTGCTGTCTTGATGCCACACAACTCATAATTAGCTATGCTAATAGTATCCATGTAAGGTACAATGTCCAAATCATAACTCCCCAAATGTATCAACACTAACTTCACATCTGCATCATGCAAATGCAAGATTTTTATCTTACCAGCCAGCTGATGCCAATGCATCCCTCTAACATCAATTCTAATCACTGCGTACTTCAACAGAACAAGTCCTAACATGTGCATGATGTTGTATCATAGATCACTTTTCTGACCATTAAACAAAAGAGTGTCCCAGAAGTATAATCTTGCTACAGTCTGCAAAATAGCAAAACAAAAATTGAAACACTAACCAAACTTTCCTAACATAAGATAAATATGCACCAGAGACCCATCTTCCAACTGTTTTTATTACTTCTATTGATCTACCCTCTGCTGCCAAGTCTGTTGCCCTCCCTGTTTAAAATGTATGCATTGGAAAATGCACAGGTCTAATAGTTTGACATAAAAAACTGCATACCACTCAAATAAACTGACTTGCCGACATTGCCTTACCCCTGCTATTCTGATAAACCAAACCCTCTACCCCTGTATGACAAATTTTTGTCCATCAGACACAATGCATCCTCCTCATTTGCCCATAAAACCACTTACTGATACTGTGCAGCAATTCACTGACCCTAAAAGCTACAAAATATATAAAAACAGACGATGACCTCAATGCATACTCACGATGAGTAACAACTACTCAAATACCATCCAAGAGCAATCTTAATAGTGACCTGCATAGTGGTAATCTCCTATCAGCCCTCATCCTTTCCCATCCTTTCAGCATCTGCCCAATCCCCCAATGTTTGTTAACATCTATCAAACATGATAGTCTAACCATAACACTAACAGCTGCCCCCATCCTTTCAGCATCTGCCCAATCCCCCAATGTTTGTTAACATCTATCAAACATGATAGTCTAACCATAACACTAACAGCTGCCCCCATCCTTTCAGCATCTGCCCAATCCCCCAATGTTTGTTAACATCTATCAAACATGATAGTCTAACCATAACACTAACAGCTGCCCCCATCCTTTCAGCATCTGCCCAATCCCCCAATGTTTGTTAACATCTATCAAACATGATAGTCTAACCATAACACTAACAGCTGCCCCCATCCTTTCAGCATCTGCCCAATCCCCCAATGTTTGTTAACATCTATCAAACATGATAGTTTAACCATAACACTAACAGCTGCCCCATCCTTTCAGCATCTGCCCAATCCCCCAATGTTTGTTAACATCTATCAAACATGATAGTTTAACCATAACACTAACAGCTGCCCCATCCTTTCAGCATCTGCCCAATCCCCCAATGTTTGTTAACATCTATCAAACATGATAGTCTAACCATAACACTAACAGCTGCCCCCATCCTTTCAGCATCTGCCCAATCCCCCAATGTTTGTTAACATCTATCAAACATGATAGTTTAACCATAACACTAACAGCTGCCATATGCACTTTGACTGTTTGCAATGCTTCACCCAAACTCCATCTATAAGCTACATAATGAGTAACTGACTGAACAGACCACATCCTCTGTTCCACTGCAAACTGCTGTCAAAAAGCCATAGAAGAAGAGATGGCTGAACGATAAGCCCTTCTCAGATCTTGACAAGGACTGTGCTAATACCCAACCCATGCTACATCTTGCCAATCATCCACACCTCCTCTGGAACTGCTACCAGCTGCAATACTGCATAGGAGCCATAGGGCAAAATCAGTCAAACTGAAAAGGAGACAAGCTATCAGTTTAAATATCAAATTCAATTTGCCATTTTCAGATAGTCATGTGCCAGGAATCTTTAAACTCAGCAAAACTAACTTCAGCAACAACAACTGCATTAAAACCAGTCTAGCCAGCTTCTTCACCAATAGTTGTACCACTGCCTCATTATTCAATGAAAACTTATTTTTTTGTTCCTCAGCTCCTCCTGCCAGACTACTACTGCTACTCAAATCAGCATCAATTCCAGACATGCCTGTTTTTTCTTCCATGCCAAAGTCCATTTCCCAGGCCACTCAACTGTAAAACCATTTCTCCTTGAAGATTGCCACCATATTACACTACCAGCTGCATCCATCAACAGACATAACCTCTGGGATGAAACCCAATCATCCTGCCAAAAAAATATCCTGTTGAAATCCTTCATAAACCGGAGCCAGACATCAACATTTTGTTTATTCAAACTCATCACCTTCACCCAGTGATGCTTACAGCACACCTATCTCAACAAATTGGCTACTCCTCTATTGAATGTTCTACTTGTCCAGCTGCCCTGCAAGAAAAATTCAATAGACCCAACAGTTCCATGACCTCTTTGACTCTTACTAGCAAACACACTAAGTTTCTCTCTCAACTTGGTGACTTTCTACAAAGGTAAACAAAATAACTAGTGTATTGCAGCAATTTCAAAACCCCAAAACTTTAACTTTTTACATGGACCTTCAACTTTATCATCCATTAATGGCACTACAAACTCTGTACACAGATCGATAAAAGAGTGTTTAGCTTCACTATCCTCCTGTTTATCTATCCCAGTCGATAAAAAAATCTAAATAATACACCATTCAATGTCCAGGGGACTGTTTCTGCCAAATACACTGCAACACTGCACTAGCATAGGCTATTATGGTGTACTCCATAGGCATTGCTTTATCAAAATAAAATTTCTTATTAAAACATTCCTTAGCCATTGCCATTCAGCCTCTCTAATGGTTAACAAATTAAAAACGCCTCTGTATGTAATATAACTAATCATGGAGCCTGTAAACCCTTGATAATACTGAATGCATCACCCAATGAGGCATACTGGACCTGTGCATCATCCCTATCAAGGTGATCATTGACAGATCCACACTCAGAAAATGACAAATTAATTCATTAAAATTCCCACTCTTTTCCCTTTGGTACCAAAACCAATGAAGATATGTGAAATTTCTAAAATGGAAGCACATCAAAAGGACCTAACTCTTCCCACTTTAACTTCTTTCAACAACAAAACAGTAGCTACATCCTGTCTATTAGAAACAGACTTCAAATTACTGGGAATGTTTCGGCTACCTTCAACATGTGGCTTTATGCTAAAATCTGAACAAGCTCCTGAAATGCATTCTTCAGGTACTACATGATGGGGCAGAAGATGTAACCTGCTTTTCCTGACTGCTCCTGAAAGGGCCCTTGACCAATGACTCCTCGAACGTCTTCCCTTCCTCTGCCAGTGCTCGCATCCAACAACAAGGGCTTAGTAATGTCTGACTGCACCACTTCTTGTGCACTACTGTTACTCCAACAACTCAAAGCGCCATGAGCACCTCCACAAACTGAATGACTGTGTGCAAAATAACATATCTTTACCAACATTAAAAGCCCAACTACCTAGACTGTGTATCTGACCCACCTATTTTATCGACCCTGGTGCTAAGCCAGGGTTGTCCCATCTTTTTAATTCGGAGGCTATTTACCATACCTGGAAAGGAACAGGGGGCCACATTACCATATTGAAGATGTATCTGCTCTTTAAACACTCCACAGCCAGTGGTGCACCTCAGTCATGGAAAAAAAACAGACACTGCTCATTTCAGAATCACTTTTGTATTCTTGTCAGGCAAGAAACAGCCTTACACCTTGAGACATTTACAAATAGTATCCTTGTTACAACAGCACAAATGTTATGGTGCAAATGTAAATATTAGTTTTAAAAATGTTAAAACTGTGCAAATCCGGGTGAAATTTTTACCAAAATTAGTGCAACAAATGTCAAAAATCAGTCATTGTTGAGATATGTGACATGCAAGACCACAGATAACAGGATGTCTGACACTGCTTGTTTTTGCACAAGTAGTCTATGTCTGCACCAGCTGTTGAAGTGTCGATGCAAAGTATATCTGCCAGATGTGCATCTGTGATGACAAATGTCTATTTGCTTTTCATGTGCTTCATTTTGTACAAGTGCTGACAAAAGCACGTAAACATCAAAGATAATCTTTGTAGAAGATTATGTTGTTTCATAGAATTTGCTATGATACTTTGATATATTTATGTACAGCAAAATAAATCCACAAGTAGCTTCAGGGTAAAGGCACTTCACTGTGTAAATGCACAAAAGCCAAATTCCTTTTCAGGTCAGCAAAGTACCACCACGACTCGGAATAAAAGTTAAAAATTGTAGTTCCTTTATTAGATAGATTAGTAAGCACTTTCGGGTTTTAACCAAACCTTTCTTCAGACATATAGCTAATGACAATTTTCAGAGTGTATTTAAATGAAAAAAGGTGCCAAAAAGGCTTCAGAACCACTTTTAAAATCTCAGTAAATACCATTGTTGTCCACTAGATGGTATCAAAGACAAACTTTTCAATGGAAATTCATTCAAGGTCTACTTTGTTTCTAAAATGTATATAAAAATACATAAAAAGAATACATTCTGAAACAATTATCTACTGTGATACCCGTTCACTCCCAAAACTGTTCAAATGCAAACTTGCTATTAATTACATATCTAGAAACTCATCAAATAAAATATATGAATATAACTATACTAAAGAAAAATACTCATACATAAATGTTATGCCCAGTGAATAAACTCTCTAACCTATATAAATACAATATACATGACTCAATTCGATTGATAATCATAAGAGCCACAAGTAGAATAAAAAATATTTATATACATATATATGTATATGTATATATAGAAAAATTCTAAACATCTAAAAAACATTTAAAAGCATTGTCATTAAGCTTGCATTCATAAACATAAATAATCAGATCATATATGCATGTGCATGTATGCACAAAGTGTATATGAATAAACACATATATATCAAAACATATAAAAGTACAATTTAATATAAACATATAACAATAAATTTGCTGATTATTTAAAAAAGTACATAAATAAACTACAATCTATCTATATATGATGTATCAATGGTCTATCTTGGCCTAATCGAAATTCTACCATTTATACCACTCCCTCTATCGGACTGCATTCTTATTATCCATTTTGTTTCTTGTTTTTCTGTATAGTTATTTATATTACCTAATCTCTTGTTTCTCTCAATCAACTCAACAACCATGAAATTAAACTTACGATTCAAACCATGATTTAAAACATGTTTCGCTAATGCATTAGCTTCATCCTCACGGTTTATAGCGTAAACATGTTGCCTCACTCTCTCTCTCAAGGTTCTATTAATAGTACATTTCATACATTTAGCTAAGTATATAAGATCTCTAGACGTACAATCAGCATAGAGTGTAAAGGTATATGTTCTATTACTATCGGGATGTATAAATACATTGCAAACTTGTATGCACGAGCATTGATTACAAGTCCTACAGGGGTATATCCCCTCTCTTTTTGACACTATTCTGTTGACCTTTCCTTGTTCATAACAAATTAGTCGTCTTAGAGACTTATTATTACGATATCCACACTTAGGTTTAGAACCAACTATAGATCGACTTTCATCATTGTTAGTGTACTCCAATTTCTATTAATAATATTGCATATACTCTTGTTATTATTTGAGTATTGTATATTCAGCCTGACTTGTGTATTATTTAACTTGGTATTTCCCATAGCTAATACTGCTTCTGAAACAAAATGGATAATAACAATGCAGTCCGATAGAGGGGGTGGTATAAATGAGAGAATTTCGATTAGGCCATTCCTCAAAGATAGACCATTGATACATCATATATAGATAGATTGTAGTTTATTTATGTACTTTTTAAAGTAATCAGCAAATTTATTGTTATATGTTTATATTAAATTGTACTTTTATATGTTTTGATATATATGTGTTTATTCATATACACTTTGTGCATTCATGCACATGCATATATGATCTGATTATTTATGTTTATGAATGCAAGCTTAATGACAATGCTTTTAAATGTTTTTTAGATGTTTAGAATTTTTATATATAGATATATATATATATATATATATATATATATATATATATATATATAGATATAAAAATATTTTTTATTCTACTGATGGCTCTTATGATTATCAATCAAATTGAGTCATGTATATTGTATTTATATAGGTTAGAGAGTTTATTAACAGAATTTATTAATTGGGCATAACATTTATGTATGAGTATTTTTCTTTAGTATAGTTATATTCATATATATTATTTGATGAGTTTCTAGATATGTAATTAATAGCAAGTTTGCATTTGAACAGTTTTGGGAGTGAATGGATATCACAGTAGATAATTATTTCAGAATATATTCTTTTTTTATGTATTTTTATATACATTTTAGAAACAAAGTAGACCTTGAATTATTTAACATTTACAGTGAATTTCCATTGAAAAGTTTGTCTTTGGTACTATCTAGTGGACAACAATGGTATTTACTGAGATTTCAAAAGTGGTTCTGAAGCTTTCTGAGGTTTCTCAGTGAATTTCCATTGAAAAGTTTGTCTTTGATATCATCTAGTGGGCAACAATGGTATTTACTGAGATTTTAAAAGTGGTTGTGAAGCCTTTTTGGTGCCTTTTTTCATTTAAATACACTCTGAAAATTGTCATTAGCTATATGTCTGAAGAAGGGTTTGGTGAAAACCCGAAAGCGCTTACTACTTTATCTAATAAAGGAACTACAATTTTTAATTTTTATTTCAAGTCGTGGTGGTACTTTGGTGACCTGAAAAGATATTTATGTACAGACTAGCAGAAATTGGCCAAGACTCCACTGTTTTTTTTTTCTACTAACACATGACTTGATGATGGTCTGAACAAAATATCACGAGAAAGAAAATATATTCAGTCTTTCTGGGAATGGTGCCTGCCTTCCTACCCCTTAATAAGGCAGTTATCATCTGTGTGCCACTTTGGTTTTAGACTAGAATGACACTGCTAAGTGTCTGGGAGAAGAAATCAAAGCACATGGATAAAATCCAGAAAGAGAAAAGGAGTGCATGTAGAATGAATGAACAGCCAAGAACTAAACAGGAGAACCAAGTGATGTTATATGGCAACACTGCCCAGTGCTACACTCTGCCAATGACCAGTTGCTATCACACACATCCTGCCCAGACCATTGCACCACAGTCAGCTACTTACTGAGAGCAATGCTGATGCCTGACTGTTGGAGAAAGTTAAAAAAAATATGCACAGTACTTCTGCAAAGCCAGAATAATAAATGGTCTTTTTAAGCAAATAACAGTGTCAGTCACTTATCTGCCAACATTCTCTACATCCAACAATTAAAGCCAACTTTATTGACTGATATACCTCATATAGAATGAAACAAAATAAAAATAGCAGCACTTTGACAAACTTATTTTAACCATCCCCATAAAAAGATATGACCAGTTTCCACATTGATCCCTTCAGTAGTTTAACTATGTATGCACAAGCAGTAAATGACACCATTTCCCAATCGATCCCTTCAGTAGTTTGTCCATATATGCACAAGCAATTCACTGACACCTGAAGGAAACATTTCCTCTAATGACCCATTCAGTAGTCTGTCCATGTATGCAGAGACAACAAAATAAATGAAAATTTCTCCCCAAAAGACACATTCAGTAATTTGTCCATGTATGTAGAAGCAATGAAATGAAACATTTCCCCAACAACCCCTTCAGTAGTATGTCCATGTATGCATAAGCATCAGAATTAAATGTTTCTCTTATTTACTTCAGAAAATGTATATTAATTCACATTCTTATTCAGTCAATGTGTCAAGTTAATAATACAAATTTTATTTCCAAACCCCTCCCCCACACACATACACAACACAGTTCACTCAACATTCACACTTCCAACTATATCCAAGCACACGTTATACTCATACAAGCAAAAAAAACTTACCTCAACTGCTGCAGACTCCGCAAAAGAAAAAAAAAACAAAAAACAAGAAAACCACCAATGATTTCCAATGCCAGTTGCAACCACCACCAAGTGGGAACTGTCCTGACTCCTGCACTATGTTTATGCAGACATAAGAATGAAAAGCACGGTTAACTGGTCATGAATGTGACATGACCAGTTAACTGCAAAGAAAATATATGTTTCTTTTTTCGACTGTGTCTTTGGCAGTCCACAGAAAAAGCAATGGCAGTCTAGATTGTGACCTACAGACCACCCATTGGACAACCTTGTGCCAAGCCATTTATCATCGTGCCTTGACTCCCATTTATGGGTTTTATCCACTGCCTCCAGTTTCCTAAAGTTCTGGTTCTTCAATATCAGTGCCATAAAATAAACAAAACCTAGGACCTAATTATTCCAAGTTTTGGCCCAGTACCTATGTAATTTCTTCTTCTTCCCTAATGCTGCCACTGCCATGGCTAAACCCTTAGCCCTCTGCACTTCTGTCTCTGCTAAATGCTGTGCACTGTCTGCATCAATCAACTCAAATGCATCCATATATTCTACTGTTAATGGAGTATAGTGTCACAAACAAACCGGCCTCTGCTCGTATTAAGGATTACATCCACATGGCTTCCAGTGGCAACTCCCGGGAAGGTGCGACCTCCAGACCTAAAGCCTCTAGCAGTACGACCTGATCAAACAATGGATGAACCTTATCCACCATAGGATAAACACTGCCCAAAAACATATCACCTATCAGCTTATGATCAGCCTGCTGATGCCCTAATCTTGAACTTAACAAATCCTGCAATCCTGCCCTATCAACTGCACTCAAATCTTGTAAAAAAAACCCTGACAACTGGATATAAACATCAAGATATGACCCTCTCTAAATGCCCAACCCCCAAAACACCCTGGTTACCTGCTGGCATCTGTGAGGCTGCTGGAAGCTGTGCTAACTCCTGTGGAAATGCATGTGTATCCTCTCTCATGGACCATTCATGTGTTCCAAATTAACCACATGCATTCCTTTTCACAGAAGTTCTGCAACTCTGTTCCACCTCAGGCTGTAGATCCAATCAAACAGGGTCTGATTGATCAGCAGCTGTGACCTCCTGAAGCAAAGCCTATGCTGGGAAGTCATTCACCATCCTACAACAGATAACAAACTTGATAAGTATACTACATAAAAACCAGATGCCAAACAACGATCTTAATATATACCTCCCCAAACCATAGAAATTATACATACATAAATTTATGCTTCCTTCACACTTTTTTAAATACTCTACCACCACAGGCCTACACCTTGTAACCCTCATCAGTCAAGATCTTCAAATGTTATGAGTCAGCATACACACTTAAAAGATGACTAACACGAAAGCAAACTGACACTTCAGTAGCACAAAAATAAATAAATTGCACCAGCCTGTTCATGCCACTTGCCCATGTTTATCTGAGCGCTCACTCTTCCATCATTTTTAAAAGTAGCTCTTAGCACTTAGAAGATCATATCATAGCCTGTAACACATTAGCATGTATATTGTGAAGTCAATGAAGTGAGAAACTCCATGTATGCCATTATCCCCCTTCTTAAAATTATAGATATGCCAAATTACACATGTATGAGAAAGCAACCATCTTGTGAGCACCAGTGGCCTGCAAGCTCAGGACAGGTGCACAGCAACCAACAGCACAGCCAGCAGAAGAAAACCCCACCAAAGCCAAACCAGCCTTTACTCTTGCCCCTAAAATTCAGCAACACACCAGAAGAACAAGTATCATTTTTGCATACTGTAGGACATGCAGACCAAACTCAACTGTATGTTGTCATTTAATGACTGCAGTCCATTGTGATTGGTAGCAACCACATATTTGCATGCATAACAGAACAAACTCTGAAAAAAACATGTAATCTGCCCATAGTAACAAAGCCAATCACAACCAGCAAAGCAGAAAAAAACACCGGGTCCAGATTTTTTTTTTGGCAGTTAGAAAAACATTGCCTTACATACTTCTTATTGTTCTGGAAATGTAACCTAGTCCCAAAGAAGCTGTACCCATGATTCCTGAAAAAACCTAGCAACCATAATGTCTTGAACGATGTATGCATAGTAGGCTTCTGTTTAGTGAGCTTTGAGAGTGAAGTAGCATAATGTACTAAACAATTCATACCTGGTTTCCTTTAACAAGCTCAGCATGGCCTGACATAATCAGGCATAGACCACTCCAAAGTACCCATTACCAGGCCTGCTTTGATGCTTCATGTACCTTCCTGACTCCCCAGCAAACACAAGTTGCAACCCCACTCTTTTTTATAGATAGACAGATAATACCCCATACCAAATAGACCAACCCTCTCCATCCTGGTACTGGAATCGCAGTGTCAAAACCACATATACCCCATACAATCCATCTAAATGTCAATGAATTAATTAAACCTATTGATCACCTGCTCCTCTTCCAGCTGTGAAGTCTGAACTCAAATGTATGTCAGTACTTAGCACCTCAACCCTGAATGATGTGCCATCAAAACAGAGGGGGCCAACAACATTTATAGTGCAGCTTTTAGCTGCTAGCTGACCCATACTAAACCTTCTTGTCCATTAACTCTCAGTAACGGTTGCCAAGCAATGTAAACCAACTTTCCTGGACATTGTCCCTCAACCTAAATGCACCACCTCTACAATCCGTAAACACAGCTGCCGGCAATCAGACCAAGGATACTAACCTAGGCTGACTTGCAGCAGACAAAGCATAAAGAAGACCAGTACCAATTGACCTGTAGTTGTAATAGAGTGGCCACACAACAACAGAAAACAAAACAATAAACATGTCTCTGACTTGCAGTCGCCCTGTACTCACGATATCTAGACAAGCCTGCAAACTTTTAAAAGCCTTAACAAAAAAAAAAAAAAAAAGACAAAACTTCCTAACTATCATTTAGTACTGCTACAGAAACTGCTGCAGTATCAAAATGTTCTGCCCCTTGTTCCCATTAAAGTCTACCTATAACTTAATACCAAAAAACAACCTGCCTAATATAGCAAAATGTAACCTACATGCCTGCCACAAACTCCCCCACGACTGCCCTGCTTATCTTCCATCTCCAAAAAAACATTTATCTAACCTCCTAACCATTCATTTGGGGATGGGTAAAATGGATGTATAATTGTGTATTCCAAAACTCCCACATCAAAGATACCAACCCTTTAGCTCCTCAGCCTTAAATAGCATCCTCTCCCACCTGTCACATATGCCTTTCTTGCACTGCCTTTCCTCATTTTCTCCAAACATTCTCTAAACCATTATTACAAATTTAACACTGTACCTCCCTGCCTAGCCACACACCAGCAGGTGAATTTGTATAAATAAATCTGCCTCAACAAACTTCATTTAGGCATGCATTTTTGTAATCTTTAGTTCACCTCACTTGGTAAAGCTCACACTTGTACGTATTCTGAGCCTCACTGGCTGCTCAGTAGCCATTTTTTTTAAATAACAAGCATTATTTTGTACAAAAAGTTTGAAGGTATTATTAAATGCTCTGTATTTGTAATATTTAATCATCCAATGAGACCACAAAGTCAAGAATTCCTATTTACATGGAAAATAAAAAAAACTTTTATGACATGCCACTAATGTAAAACAAATACTGATTCAGCTATTTGTTGATGCTTGGATAATAGTGGAAACAAGTGAAATGCATAAGCAACTGTTATTGAATCAGTTTTTTACTTATTTTATAGGCATGCAAAATCATTTAAGGTAAATCATTTTCTCTATTTTCAAGCATGTACAATATTAAATAAATATTTTTCTTTTCTGCAGCCGTCAAAAGTATTGGATCAGACAGCACAGTCACAACCATTAACCATTCGTCCATGTTGATACATCGACTGCAGGAGCTCTTACAGAATGGCAATTCTAGTGATGTCACAGTTAAAGTACATAATGTAAACTCCCATGAGGTGAAAGTATTTTCTTCTCATTATCTGGTACTGACTCTTCAAAGTCCTGTGTTTGAGCAGCTTCTGAATAACCAAACTGTGCTAAGCCTTCAGGAACCAACAGAGTGTGCTGCAGTCTTCGAAAAGTTTATCAGGTATAAGTTAAAACTGCAAGATGAATCTTTGCGCCTTGTGGGAAATGATTGTCACTTCTCATTTATCTATATAATGCTTTAAGTTAGTAACGTAACTCACAGTTCCCTGATTTTGCTAAGCATCGCTCATGTTCTTGTTGATTTTCTGGTAAATCGCTAAGGATTATTGTCAGTCAGTGATGCCAGACATTACAGTTTTGTACATCTTATTGTTCACAAAACATGTTGATGCAAATCCTGTTGTGATGTTAACCTTTTTAAGTGAATTAGAGTAATAGTTAAACATTTACCCTGATTTGGGCCTTTGTCACCCTTTTATTTTTGACTTTGTCCAGAATTTTTGAACAAAAAAATTGACAGGTTTATGTATATTTTAAACGTAAACCAGGACAGGAATTTATATATAATTGTTTGCGCTGTCTAGCAGGATTTTAGGCAGCTTAGTTTGGAAGTATTTATTTTTCATGAATATAGGGAGGAAGCTTATACAGTATTATATTTTCTGCATTAGAATATGGATGTTGCAAGTGAATTTTAGAATAAGTCTGAGGTGTCCTTGTTTGCGTAAAGAGAAGTATGTAAAATAGAAGAACACTGGAAGAAAAAGGGCATCACAACTGGTAAAGAAGGAAAACAGTAGGGTGAATGTAAGTCAGCGTATGCATATGTATTTGTGTGTGTGTGTGCGTGTGTGTGCGTGCGTGCGTGTGTGTGTGTGGGTATGTCTGTGTATGTGTGTGCGCATTTGTCTACGTGCACGCGTGTGCGTGTGTATATGCGCATATGGGTGTGTGTGTGTTTTTTTTTTTTTTTTCTCATATTTTTTTATTGATTTTCAAGAGTATAATTACAATTTTTAACAAGAAAAAACAACGTAATATCAAATTTTTACAAAAACTATATACAAAGTCCAAAATAGATACCAAATCTTCAATAACATTACATTTTGTCTAATAGTTTTTTAAGATTTATCCAGGCAATTTGTTTATGAGTCATGTTTGAGGAATGTAACATAGCTATTTGTAATTCCCTACTACAAATAATCTTAGTAAAAGATATAAATTCCTTAAATGAGAGGTTATTTTTACATTTCCAATTTCTAGTAATAGTTTTTCTTGCTATAGCAAGTAGAGTCCAAAGGAGGTTCATTTGATTCAGTGGAACATACCTTGGCATTGGTGCATTAAAAAGTATCATAGAATCAGAGATCTTGCATCTGTCTGACCACAAAGCTTTAATAAAATTTTTAAACTCCATCCAAAATGTGGTTATTGTTCTGCATTCTAAAAACATATGTGCCCAGTCGGCATCTATTAGCTCCTCGCATCTCCAACATCTATTAAAATCTTTCTTGCTTATTCTAGAGGCTTTTTGTGGTATAATAAAACTTCTATGAATGAATTTCCATGTAAACATTTTCCAATATGTGGAAGAAGAGGTATGGTAAACAGATCTGAGAATTAAAGTTTTATCATTTATATGTATTTGGGAGTTGTTGAAATTGTTGATATATTTCCATAAATTGTCGACTAATATTATTAGATCTGATCTAAGAATGTTGTAAAATCTTGACAATGAGATACCATTATTATAGCCTATATTGGTGAAGTCAAAGAGGATGGATAATTTTTGGGGAGGTCTGTTATAGCAGGAAAATGATGTCTTTTAAATTCCGTTAAAATAAATTCTCTGAAGATTTGAATATTTAACCAGTTATTTTGGTAGATATTATACCTGGCTAAAAGGTAGGTAGTATCATGAATATTATTAGTTCCTAAAAACTGATGCCAGAATAATAACCCATTTTCTTCCATAGTTTTTATTTTCATCATGTTAAAGGAATCAAAGCATCCCTTGGTTAAGATTATTGGAAACATTAGAATGGACAAATTGTTGTTCAAAAGGTTCTTATTCATTACTTTTTTAAAATTTTGCAAGATATATTTAATTATAGGAATAAGATGTGATTTTTCCTGCTCATTGTTGAAGAAGAATTCTTTAATAACTATAAATAGCTTAATATTTTCAGAACAATATACGTTTTTGAAAAACTTGTCAAAATTACTTAATAGTATTGTTTTGTGTAAATTTTTCCAATTTGAATGGTATTTTGGACTTAACCATAGACTTGTTATATTAAGAATAATGGCATCAGCATAAAGTTCAAAATTTGGAAAAGCAATCCCTCCTTCAATCCAGTTTTTATAGTGCCAATCATATTTAATCCTTGGTTTTTGAGGATACCATAGAAATTTAATTAATATAGTGTTTATGAGTTTAAGTTGTTTTCTAGAAGGAGGAGCCAATAATGTTTGAAGATAAAAAAGAATGTTTGGTAATAGAATCATGTTTATCAGAGATAATCTTTCTTCTATAGTAAAGAACATTTTCTTCCATCTATTAATGTATTCTGTGATTTTATTTAATAAAATTTTATAATTTATATTTATAGTGTCCTTCCATTTAGACAGAATATGAACCCCTAGATATTTCAATTTATCATTGGTCCAGTTAAAGTTATTGTAATTAGATAGAGTGTTATTCATTTTTTTATTGATGAGAATAGTTTCTGTTTTGTTTTGGTTAAATCTAAGGTTTGAGATTTCCTCAAAGAGTTTTAATGATCTGATAATGTGATCAATAGATGAATCAATATTTCCAATAGTTAATAAGATATCATCTGCAAAGAGTAAAATTTTAGAAGAATAGTTCTCATTAACATCAAAACTTTTTATGTTTATATTGTTTCTTATAAAATTAGCAAATGGTTCTATTGCTAATGCAAATAGTAGTGGGGATAAAGGGCAACCTTGTCTAGTGCCTTTTAGAATTTGAAGTGGGCCATATAAAAAAGTGCCGATTTTAATATACGCTATAGAACTTTCATATAATTTTTTTAACAAGTTTAAGATTTCTGAGGAGAAATTATATTATTTTAATACCATAAATAAGTATGTCCAGTTAATAGAATCAAATGCTTTATCTAGATCTAGACTGATGAGTGATAATTCTTTTTTTTTATTATTTGCAAAATCTATTAAAGTTAAAAGTCTAATAGTATTATCCTGAACTTTTCTGTTCAGTATAAAACCTGTTTGATCGTTGTTTATTAAAGTCAGCATCATTTGATTTAATCTGTTTGCTAAAATAGACATAAATATTTTATAATCTATATTTAATAGGGAAATAGGACGATATGATGAAACAAATTTGGAGTCCTTATCTTGCTTTAGAATGGGAGAAATTAGCAAATATTTCCAAGAAGGACAAAGTTTGTCACTTATTCGAACTTCCTCAAGTGTTTTCATTAATATCTTCAAAGCGGAATCAGGGAAAATTTTATATAATTCACCTATTATGCCATCAAGACCAGGGGCTTTATTATTTTTAAGATTTTGTATTCTTTCTTTAACTTCAATTAATGATATTGATTTAAGTAATCTATTATTTTGTTCTTTAGAAAGTTTATTATTTATATTGTTTTTTAGAAATTCTATTTTTGAACTATTATTAGTAAAGTTTAAGTTTGCTTTATTCATTGTTTCATGATATGAACGAAAAATCTCTAAAATATCTTTTAGATCTGAAGAAGGTTTTGAATTGTGTTTAGATGTATCTACTATTTCAATTATGTGTTTACTCTTGTGAAAACTTTTTGTTTTGGCTGCTAATCTATGCATATGTTTTGGATTAAATGAATAAGATTGTAATTTTAACCTCTCTAAATTAATTGCTACTTTATGACTAAGAATTTCTAAATATTCGAGATTTAGTTGTTTTAATTCCAGATTCAAGCCCAATTCTTTGGGGTGTAAGTTCTTTTTTAAAGTGTCAATTTTCAATTGTAGATTTAATAATTCTTTGTCCCATTCTTTCCTTTTATGTAAATACCAGGTTTTTATTTTCCCATATAGATAAGATTTTAAAGAGTCCCAAATAAACACTTTATTTGTGTTATTATTATTATTAAGTTCAATATAATAGTTTACTTCCTTTATAAACCATTCTTTGAATCCTTTTATCTTAATAATATAGGCTGGTAGTCTCTGCCAATGAATAAGATCATTTGGTTTAATTTTAATTTTAAATAGTATGGCATTGTAGTCTGACAGAGGGCATGATGTAATCACTACATCTTGAGTCTTAGACAATAGGCTGTCAGATATAAACACTTTATCAATAGTTGTCTGTGTACCATATCTATAAGAAAAGTGAGTAAAATTAAGAGACCTCTGCTCTTTGATCATGTATATGTCTTTTAGGTTATATAATGAGACAAAATCTATCAATTTTTGGCTGATGCAGGTATCTTAATATTGCTGACATTAGTGGTATCTTTAGATGATAGAATACAATTAAAATCACCTGCCAAAATGATATCTCCTTTAGAATTTGCTGTTATTATTTCCAAATATTTGTTTGCAGATTTAGCACCAATACCAGGTAGCCAGTACATATTTGCTAAAGTAAAATATTTCTTATTCAATTCCAATACTACTAGACACTACATACCATTTTTATCAGAGAAACTGTTAATTATTTTAGGTATTGGTAATGTATTTTTCCACAAAATCATGGTTCCTCTTCTCTTTGTTTGGAAATGAGATTCAGCTAGAATACTATAACCTTTAAAAGCCATTTTTTCTAGATCTTTCTGAATAATGTGCATTTCTTGCAAAAATATAATGTCAGCTTTATTAGATGCTAGGTATTTGAGTAACCTTCCTCTTTTAGTAGGGTTATTAAGACCATTTGCATTCAGAGACAGACATTTAAACCCAGACATTGATTACTTTAAGCTTTTGATGGATAAATACTATTCTGGACTTAATTAACAAGTAATGTTCAGAGAAGATGAAAATATAACTATATACAAAGCTAACCATGGAACATCTAGTTCCTGGATTGATGAAGAAGTCATCAATACCACCCTCTATCATCCTTAGTGCTCAAGACTATCGTTCTCTAATGCTACTACCTAATATTTTATTGAATCAACAAACTACAACCTATTAATTCTCCAGGATGAATAGGTATTACTATGTAGGAGATATTGTGGAAAAACATCAATTACCATGAATAATGTAATTTTCAAAATTTTTAAGAACAGTGTATTTAAACTTGTATCATGACATAGTATATCATATTCATTTATGTCTATTCTATACTAATACAGATCTTAATCTAGTATACTACATTAGATCAAAACCTACTTATCTAGGAATTCAGTAAAGAAGTTTATGTATAAAAATAAGAACATTTATCATGTAACAAAACATTCCTGTATGAACTTGTCTGTGAAATCACAACAGTGTTAATATTTACTATAGAATCAACATATTAATATATAGCCTATAGGCTTATTTTCCTTTTATATAAGATATAAAATCACCAGTTTTTCCTTCCCCTAAAAAAAACAAAACAAAAAAAAAAAAAAACATATCTAATTAACCTTAAATAATTTCTTAAGGTATTAAAGATATTTAAAATAAAGATGTACTAATGAGAATTTTTTACATGAGAAGTTAATATTTAAGTTGCACAAATATCTATGCAGGTATATAGATCTGTGTAATCATCAAAAACATTAGCTTTTCTTTCCAAAGATGTGAGTCTAAAGAAACTATGTAGTGTAGCTTGATTTTGATAAAAATATCATATAATGAAGTCACAGCTTTTAACCTTCAAGGACACTTCAGTTTTAGATGTTATAGTAATAATGTGTTCCCTTAAGTTGTCCTTTTTAACAAAATACATTAACACATTTTACCAACATTTTTTCAGTTAGAGTGGCAGTGGTTAACATGCAATATATCTTTTGCTAGAAAATGTAGTCTACAGACAGTAAAACATTCAATATTTTATGAATATTAGTGAAAATGCCAGATTGTAGTATGCACTTATGTAGCTGGAGGTGGATTAAGTAGATCACAATTTCACCATTCACTATAAATCCAACATGATGTAAACTATTAATTAGAAAAGCAGTTAAAAAGTAAAGGCCACCTTTGGAAATAACAACTGTCCTCATGTCCTGATGAAAGTAATAACTATAAGCCAAGAGTAGCCATCCCCACTTTGCACTGCCCCCTTAACAGTCTTCTACTACTATCACTGACTAGTGAGGCAAAAGCATCACTTCAGTAACAACTAAGATCATTCTCTAAGCAGAACTGTCTCCTTTTCTTTGGAACCGAAATGTTTCCTGCCCCAATATATTATTTCACCCTTTTATAACAGAATTTTTATTTATTGTAATGGTCTGTCTGCAGCTTTGGCTTCCCCAATCCAGCAGTATTGCCATCAACCAACAACTCATATAATCAATAAGATTGGGGACGAAGATATCAAGATGAAAGCACAGAAAATACATAGCTGCCCCAAAATCTACTTTAAAAATAATAAGAACACATTAACCCCAATAGATAATGTATTTTAGTGACTTTATAACCATTGCATATGCCACTTTCTGCTCTGCTAACCAAAAAGGATCAGATGACCTAGTCTATGTTTTCACTGTATCTGTTAGCTACAGCTGCCAACTAATGATCAAGTGTAAACTACTTTGTAAAGCACGTCATCAGAGAACTTATTATAAAGGGAACAACATAGGCATCAACATTGGTTTAGTAAAAAGGACCTTTATATATGTCTATGTTTTTTGTATATTTTTCTTTGTCGCTCTTGGTATGTGATAAAGCATTCAGTTGTTCCGTTTTCTTTTTTCTTTTTTTTCATGTGAAGATTTCTGGTAACGTGAATATGTAACCAAAGTTCATATGACAAAAGAGACTTCAAGAGAGTACATGCATAAGTCTCTTGTATTACAAAGAAGATCTGACCAAGAAGTCACGAGGCAACAGCCTTCTTTTTCCTTTTTTTTCCCTTCCGTCTCCTTTAACATTTGAATTTTGGCAGTTAAAAGCTCGCACTAGGGAATCTGCAGCAAGCTATGATAACTGTTCACGAGACACTCGTGATGTGCATTTTGTGAGAGAAAAGAAAAACAGAATATGTTACTCAAAAAGCATGTGTATGAAGTACAAAAAAAAAAACAACTTTGCCCCATTTTATATAAATATAAAATTTTCTGTAACTATCAATTTTATTGGCCAATGTATCTGATATCAAGCATACAAACCCTCCTGTCCCTGCAACACACACTCCACCAGCTTTCATCAGAAAATACATCTCCTTTTCCCTCTCCGTCAGCAGAGGGACCCACAAACCACATTTAGTAAAGACACAAACCTCTCAAGTGTATGAGAATGCATTTTTACATGTCATGATGGATTCTTAGAAAGAAAACGATCTTCTCTTATTATGATAAAGAACAATTTCCAATACCTTTTAAACTATTTAGTACAAGTCACATTAAGTTATATCCGTTAGCTCTAAAAGGACCCAAGCATAACATGACATTTAACAGGAGAGAAAGCCCGCTGATGCAAAAAGGGGCTACACTTTCATTTAATTGCACTGAGATGGGGAGCCTTCATTTCACTTATCAGAGCGATCTATATCATCATAATCTAATACACATACAGTATCCGGTATTAAGGGGGTTCTTGTTTTAACCAATATTTCTATGGTATTGCTACATTGCCCCTATGTAGTTGTCAACTAATAATACACTCTGTCAAGGGAAGATTTAGAATTTTAACATCTATGTTTAACATTCTAGCGTATTTGTATTAAAGGCTTTTAAACAGCAAATAAATTTAAAAATAAATAAATAAATAAGCATACTTAATAAATATTAAATGATTTTTTACCTTAACATGTATGTTTTTCCCCGATGTAGGTGATTTGTAGCACAAAACTTTTGGGATTTGAAGGGATTGTGGAAGAGCTTCATTTGTATTATTTACCCTTAAGCTTCTTGCTTGTTTTATCAATCAATAAAATTTTTCCATTTGTTGCCTGCCTTTTTAAACTAGGTAATGAGATGTCCATATCTTCAGTGTTTTCCAAAATCTTATTCTTTTTCACATATTCAGAGGCGTCATCAAGATTATTAAATATTTTTATTTCTTCAGATAGATGTATTTTAATTCTGGCAAGAAAAATGATTTGTGCTTTAATTTCAGCTTTCTTCAGATTTTTAATGAGAGGAATGCAGGCTTTTCTTTTAGTTATTATAGTAGAGGTATAGTCATTGTCAAATCTTATGTTTCGACCATTAATTTGTATAGGATTACCTGCCCACGCTGTTCACAGGATTAAGTCCTTGTCTTGAGATGATAAAAATTTTACAATAATGGATCTTGAAGCATTTGGATTTTTGACACAGACATATTTGACAATGACCTGTGAGCTCTCTCTATCCAAAAAAAAAGAGAGATATTCAGGTAGGTTTAGTGTCTTAGGCAACCAGTCATTCAAGAACTGTATTGTGTTATTTCCTTCCATTTTTTCAGGTATGCCGTATATTCTAATATTATTTCTTCATGACCTTGATTCCAGGTCCTCCACTTTATCTGAAAGTGCGGTGTTTTGCTTTAGTAAGAAGTCAATCTGGCTATCATTTTCATGCTGTCTTCCGTCTATTTCATTAAGAGATTCTTCAATTTCTGTTATCTGGTCTGTGTGTCTTGTAATTATCTCCTTGAATTCTTCAATCTGCTTTCTATTTTCTTTCTTCATGTTTTCCATGATTTTTTCTAAATTGTCCATTTTCATGGAAAGATCTTGAATACTGGATATTATTTCTGTAATTCTTTCTTCATGGAAGTTTCCTGGAGAGAGGCTTTTGAATGACTCATGGCTGAGAGAGTCTGTTATATTCAGCTGCTGTACTTCTGACAGGATGTAATTCACTTTCTATTCACCAAAATTGAAATATTTGTAGAAAACAATAATCCACTGTATCTAAATATATAAGTGAAAGAAAACTTAGATGTTTTTAAAATAATATTAAGAACATTTCCTGTCAGAGAAATTTCTGTTAAGTAGAGCATCAAAAAAGTGCTGTTATCTCTCTGACATCTTGGCCACGCCCCCCTATAGTCGTGTGTGTGTGTGTTTTTTGGTACTTTTATGGAGCATGTCGAGATCTGGAATATAATACCTGAAATATCTTGTACTGTAACATTAGTAAAGAGGATTTAGTATGAGTGGCCATGATGCTAGTTAACATATTACACTTTCTTATCTTTTAGTGCAAGTTAAGATATTTTCTGTGGCACGTGATCTAGACCACAACATATTAATTTACCCATTTTTGTGTTTTGTGATAATGTGTACATGGACAAGCACAATATATTGGGTCAGTAATGAGCAGCTTTCAACAAATCGGACAATACAGCTGAAAATGTTTCCACTAAGATACCACAACCAGGAAGTGATTGGAGCACCATCAAGTCCTGTGATATAGACCTACAGTTAAGTTGTCGGTAGTACTTCAGTAGTATAAAGAGGTTTATATTCATATATGTTAGTTGTGTAGTTTAGCTGTGTTTTAAGGAGTCTAACTAATCTTTTGTTAAAGTAGTGTTAGATTTGGAATCTCTTGGATAGATAATTGTTTTGGGGCTTTTGGTGTTTTATTAAATGCAATGTGTGTAATTTTATTGCTTTAGGTAAAATGGGTCTGAGACTGGGTTTTAGAATAGCATTTCTGATTGTTTAAGGAATTGATTGTGTGCATATGGTGGACATACATGTGGCAATGATGTGTATAAGCTATATACAAGTGTAGTATATATAGTGGTCTGGTATGTGATACATACATTATCTTGTACTACTAGAATCTAGAACTTGGTTCATATCTTTTGGCTTTGTCACTTGCCGTGAAACTCATTCCATAATCATACATGACAAAACATTTCATGTATCATACATATCCACCCCTCATATTTTCATATATCCAGTTTTTGTTAAACTAAGTTACAGCCTGTGTATCTATTGAATGGGGCTTTACATAGTTCTAGATACTCATTTTTTGATAACCTGCTTTATCCATTACATGACTGGAGCAATACCAGACCCTACCACTGTAGGTAGTGGGTGCAAGGCATTGAAGCTCATTCTGAACAGAACACTGATATACAGTAGAGTACATATGCACACTCATTTACACACTGCATGCATGCCATCCCTAATGGTCACCAAGTGCAAAGTGTCCACCGCACAATATGACAAGATACACTGCTTAAGCAGTTTAACTCACTGAGACACAAGTAACCATATGCATCTTTGCAAAGTGGAGATAAAAAAATTGTCTTCCATGTTGCATTGAGTGGAAAATGAGTACTGCATGTAGGCATGTAGAAGGTGAACACACATGAGTGAAAGAATAAAAGGTAGGGGAATACACTATGTGCCCATACATTCACAGTGCTACAGCTTAAGCTCCGATGAGTTATAGAAAATGATCACATACATGGAGAAAGATATACCTTGCCATAACTGAAAATGCACAGCAAAATGACACCAATACATATGATGTGTACCCAGGTAAACTGACTGCTTTTGGCCTTGAGGTGTGATTCCTTTCACACTACACAGCAGTCAACAAAAGATTACTTTTGTCTGTCTAGTGTCTGAGCATGTAAGGATATCTCTACAGCCTATTACAAACCATATTATTTGTGCTGCATGCTGTTTCTGTCTACACACAGGTACACTTCAGCAGTGATAACAGTATGGTGGCTTGCGATCTGCAAGTGTATGTCATAATGAGAAGAACCACTGGGAAATGCAGAGGGAAGCATATTTATACGCAGTTTGGTAGATAAGTATACTGCATCAATAAACCAATATTCTAATCAATATACTGAAGGTCCTTGGGAAGGGGAGGAAACTGGAGCACCCTGCAATAAATCCAGATGGATACACAGAAGATTTGCAGGCTTATCACATAGGACACCCCAGCAAAGAATCAAACAGGTGAATCTTATGTTGTGAGGCAACAATGCTACTCACTGCATCACTGTACCTGCTTTACCTAGTTTCCACAGGATTTTATAAATGGAGTGAATTATGAGAAGAATTTCACTAGACTTCTGATGTAAATTTATAGCTTTTTTTTCAATAGTGCCATGTCATTTTGATGTAATTTATATTATAGTGAAGCTCATGTTAGGATTAGCTCATTTTAAAACTTAGTTATGTCTTTAGTTAATTTTAGTTAGTTTAGACAGAACTGAGTCTAGTTTGCTAGTAATGTTTTCTGATTGATTAATCGTGGCTTGCTTTTAATTTTATTTATTTAGCTGGTTAGATAGCTAATTAGTAATCTGTTTTACTTCTATTTTTTTCTAAATATGTACATATTTCATTTTTAGGTAGTTGATATAGGTGCTGTTTGGGGGGTTGAATATAGAATTTGTATGCATATTTTGCAAGCCTACTCATTTTTACATTGCAGTGAATGAGAACTGTGATCTGCATTTCAATCTTATATTTTCCTTATTTTATTAAAATAATTGCACAATCTGGTTTACAGGACTGTTCTAGGTGGACTATTTTGGGGGTGGTGTCAGTGTCAATGTTTTGCAATCAATGTGTAAACTTTTACTTTAGTTTTTAAAGAGTACCATAAATAAGATGGTGGTGCTGCAGTAGCGTTGTCACCTCACAGTAAGACGTTGTCCTTTTCGATTCTCAGCTAGCGCGTCTTCTGTGTGGAGACATGCGTGAATGGGCATACCTTCGTTGAAGGTTGTGCATCAGGGCTGGCAACTCGACACGTAAAAATCTACTGCCAATCATTAGCGGACCAGAGTTCCGCTGTGGCTACCCCTAACCGGGAAAAGCCGAAATACACAACAACAACCATAAATAAGATAGTTGTAGGGAAATGTTAGTGTGATGTATCAAAGAAGTAGACATGTTGTTGATGATGTGACAAGAGTGCAGAAGAATGATGATGACACTTAAGGGGTGTGGATTAACTAAACGTTAGCTATACAGCCTACTATGCAGTAAGGGTAATTACATATGTGCATCCTCAACTCGATACATGGATTTAATACACCCTGACACTTATGCATTTATGTTATTACAGACATCCAGATACACAAATGCACACTTAAACG
>NC_056744.1:189124632-189137132 GCF_019279795.1 Protopterus annectens
TAGTCCATAAATGAAATTTTGATAATCTGCATTCAAAATGTTAAAGACTGGCAAATTTGTGGGAATTTATTGAAAATATTGATCAAAAATGTTTACATTTCCTGTTTTATCAGCTTCAGTTTCAAATAATTGTTTGCCAGCCACTACTTTTTAACTCTGGTAAATTTTATTAAGAAATTTGCAGACTTGTTATTTTAGGGAGCTTTCTATCAAACTGTACTGGACCATTGTATAATTTCACTTTTAAATGCCATTTTGCATTTTTTCCCAGATCACATTTTTGATGTGAGTTGTAAAAGTTAAATGTTAGAGTTCAAACAATGGTAGTGCATTGATGGGATATTGAAAATTTCAGCTGAAATGTTACATATTAGCAGAGTTATGGTCCTTTGTTTAAAATTATGTTTAAAAAATATTTTTTGTGAAGTTTGAACAGCTTTCTAGAAGAATGCTATGTCTATAGATTCACTGTAACAGTTTAAATTATTTAACTCTGTTTTTTTGTTTGTTTTTATGTTCATTTTTAATGTATGTTCTGCTTTGATGTAAAAGATACATGGGGGATGACTATATAGAGTCCTCCTTCATTGCAGCAGAGCTATAGATAAGCCAGTTAGCAATCCTTAGATGCACCAGAATCAAATTGAAGCTGAGTTCTAAAAAGAGAAAAAATAATAAAAGTCCTCTAAAGATGAAGGCCAAAACAATGCTTCTTGTAAACAACTGTGCTGCCAGTCATTGCTGTGTAAATGACCGCCAGTACAAACTTGTGCCTGACTGATCACTCATCTGAGATGCCAGTCACTATTCTTTCCAACTTGCACCCAGGACAGCCACTACTTTGCCCTGTCCTAGCTATGGTAATGCACTGCAGGTCATAATGTTTCAGAATGTTTCTGGATAGGTTTTTTATTTTTTAATTATTTATTTAAATCCAGAGATGTAGATTTAAGAATATCTGTTATCTCCACCAAAATATTTCTGTTCTGACAAACCCCTGCATGGGATTTGAAAAGAAAAAGGGTGCTGATGCTAGGACCAAATAAATTCAGATACCGCTGCAGCTTTTTCATGTGGAGTCTTGTCAGAGGTATCATGAGAATCATAGATGGCATGAGACCCCATATCCTGAGTATTCTCTCAAAGTGACTGAAGTGTGAATGAAAAACCTTAGAAACAGATCTAAATAAAGATCTATTTTTCCTGTTGAAGAAAAGCTCTTTGAACCAAGGTGTATAGTTGATATCCCAGGATCACAGTCTTGTATGAGGGAGTCAATAAAGACTTTTGACTGTTCTGTGACATCCCCCCTCTGGTCCAGTAATCAAGGAGCCTGAATCTTCACCACTGATACCGGTGAGGGACATTCACTTGGAACAAAGATAGGTACACACAGTATTTTCAGATACAGCTCTCTGCACCAAGCACAATTTCCCTTATGAGCACACAGGGAACACACTCATTCCAGTGGCTAGGTTTCCCTCTCTCTCTCTTCCAGGCCTCCAGTAAGACTTCCCACTGGCACAGCTATAGAGTTGAGTCCTCAACCAAGTGTCCCAGGCCAAGTCTCCCACCACCCTCTCTGTAAAACCAATGCTCTGTGTCCCTGCTCCAAGTAGCTGACACAGACACACATACACACACACACACACACACACACACACACACACACACACACACACACACACACACACACACACACACACACACACACACACACACACACACACTCTCTCTCTTTGAGGTTTGATTTTTCACAAACACACACTCCTGGGAAAGGCTGGGACAGATTTATTAGCTATGCCCCTGTTTCCAGACCATAAGGTAGATACTGCCACCAGGACACTCCAAAGCCAGCAACTTTAAGGCTCTTACAAGGGTATCCAATAATACTGAGTAAAATTAATATTAATACAATTGGTAACGTTGACCAAACAGCAAGGCTTTTACAAGCAGCCACAGTGCCACCAAATAAATATAAGTACTCTCAAAGGTTAAAACATTCTCTAGAAGACCAGCCCCGATAAAAAGTTTAAATATAGTTAATAATAAGCAATGAAAGAACATGAAAATACTAAATATCTATTTATAATAATCACCAGAGTTTCAATCACAGGAAATATTAAAAGAGTACAGATGAATAGATTCACACAGATACAGAAAACAGTACTTAACTATTCTCACTATATTTTCCTGACTGATCTAAAGAGTTACTATAACCTCTGTGTCCCTGCTTTAAATAGCTCTCTTGAGATTTGATTTTTACACACACACACACACACACACACACACACACACACACACACACACACACACACACACACATCACCTTGGAAAGGCTGACACAGACTTACCAGCTATGCCCAGACTATAATGTAGCTTCACCATGAGCAGAACATTCCAAAGCCATTCACCAGAAAATTTAGTTTGGGCTTAATGTTTGACCAAATGAACAACATTAACAGGCCCATTAGGAGAAAAAGTACCGTCATCCCACCTTTACATCCCCAGATCCGTAATTTTGAACAGATTTTAGAAACTGAAATCAGAAAAGCCATGCCAAAAGTAAAATATAATAACAACATAAGTGCAAATGAAAAAGTTATGCTGGATGAGCTCAGATTGAATAATAACATAAGGGTGATGAAACCTGACAAAGGTGGGAGAACAGTACTAATGGACACTGTTAATATATGAAGGAAAGATGAACAAATTACTTATGGACACAGACAAGTATGAAAGGGTATCAAGAAATCAAGTAAATATTTCTTACAGTAGAATAGATGGAGTTCTTTCTGACCTTTTAATGGAAGGTTTAATAGACGTCAGTACCTACAAATATCTTAAAGTTGATAAACCTAAGATCCCCACAATCTTTGGGATACCCAAAACTCATAAATATGAAACTGACCCTCCACTGAGACCGATTGTCTCAGCTGTGGGGTCCAAAATGCTACCTTTAGCCAAACTGGTAGATTCTAAGTTAAAAAATATTTGGTTAAAAAAGGAAAATATTTTAAAAGATTCCTGGTATCTACTTAGGAATATACATAACGGTTTGTTCAACAAAGATTTAACATTCATTACAACTGACATCATTGACCTCTTCACATGCATTCCCCACTCTGAAGGAATGCAGATGTTACAATAAATTGTATTTGAGGAAACAGAAATGTCACAGGCAGATAGGTTGCTGTGCCTTAACCTGATGGAATTAGTTTTAAAATACATTCATTTATTTCAAAGGAGAATTGTACCAACAGATTAGAGGGGTGGCGAAGGGAGCTGCATGCGCACCCACCTACGCTAATTTAATTTTAGCTAAATGGGAAGAAAACAACGAAAAAGAAAAACTCTCTACTGCTGAAATACGAACAAATCCGCTTATGCAAACAGCAACCAGCAACTCGGCACTTTATTACTTAAAATGCTAATATATTACACTGTGTAATATATTAGCGTTTTAAGTAATAAAGTGCCGAGTTGCTGGTTGCTGTTTGCGTAAGCGGATTTGTTCGTAAATGGGAAGAAAAATATGTTCTGGACTCCATTTATAAAGATTGGTGGAGCCTCTACAAAAGGTTCCTGGATGACATCTGCATTTTTTGGGTGGACAATAAGAATAGAATTCAGGAATTTGTTGATTTTATACATGCCACCACCCCATTCCCAAATTCACCTTCAACATTTCTGACAAAAACGACAATACTTAGATATAGAAATATATAAACAAAGTAACAGGTTCAATTCAAAGGTGCATAGAAAAAACAAGTACAGGAAGGTAGAAATGACAAATATAAACTTATCCTTGGTCAGCACTTAAGTGAAAACTATAGTACTGACTTATCACAGCAGAACCAATTTAGTAAAGCAGTGGTGCTAGAATACAATGCTAGCAGTGGATTAGTAAGGAAACCTATCAGTAATGAGTGGGAGAAATTCAAAAATCTCACTGATTTGGAACAAATAACCAAAACAGAGCTGAAATTTGTATATAAAAACTCACAAAGTGTGAAAAATGCCTTAGAAAATGACAAAAAAGAGGCAAATGGAAGGAAGAAAGTTGATACCTACAAATGTGGGCGATGTTCACAATGTAGGTTTATAAGGAATAAGGAAGAAGTCATTTTAAACAGTAGAAATGTGGTTTTAAGTAGCAAAGGATATTTTGACTGTGACTCAAATGGCCTTATTTATTTAGCTCTGTGTGAGGTATGTCATTCTTTTTACGTGGGCAAAACTGAACGTAAGCTAAAAAGGAGGATATACGAACATCTATATGATATGCAAAACAGGAAGGAAACAAATGCCCTTTTTAAACATTCTTTAATATGTGTCAATGCTAATTATTCCTTCTTTGTGCTGGAAGGGGTCAAAAAATATGTTAGAGAGGGACAATGGGAAGAGAAAATAGAATATAAAGAGCTCAGGTGGCAAATAACACTTCAAGCTACATCCTCTCCAGGTTTAAACGAGAATATCTCTCTTGTACCCCTGCTGAAACTAAGGGCAGCTAAATTATAGGATTATATAACAAGGTACTAACTGCTCTTGTGTATTTGGTGCTTTTCCTTTTCTTTCACATTTTAATGCAATTTTAACTCTAACCACTAGAGTGAGCTAAAACATTTTACTTTTATTTTAATACATCATCATCTCATCATCTTCTTTCGGCTGTTCCCGTTAGGGGTCGCCACAGTGGATCATCTGTTTCCATTTCTTCCTGTCCTCTGCATCATGCTCTTTCACACCAACCACCTGCATGTCCTCTCTCACCACATCCATAAACCTTATCTTAGGCCTTCCTCTTTTCCTCTTACCTGGCAGCTCCATCCTTAGCATCCTTTTCCCAATATACCCAGCATCTCTCCTCAGCTCATGTCCAAACCAATGCAATCTCGACTCTATTGCTTTGTCTCCAAACTGTCCAACCTGAGCTGACCCTCTAATATACTGATTCCTAATCCTGTCCATCCTAGTCACACCCAGTGCAAATCTTAACATCTTTAACTCTGCCACATCCAGCTCTGACTCCTGCCTTTTCATCAATGCTACCGTCTCCAACCCATATAACATAGCTGGTCTCACTACCCTCTTGTAGACCTTCCCTTTCACTCTTATTGGTACCCGTCTGTCACAAATCACTCCTGACACTCTTCTCCACCCATTCCACCCTGCCTGTAGTCTCTTCTTCACCTCTCTTCCACACTCACCAGTACTCTGAACTTTTGATCCCAAGTACATAAATTCATCCACCTTTACCAACTCTACTCCCTGCATCCTCACCATTCCTTTACCCTCCCTCTCATTTACACACATATATTCTGTTTTAGCCCTGCTGACCTTCATTCCTCTCCTCTCTAAAGCATGTCTCTACCTCTCCAGGGTCTCCCCAACCTGGTCCCTACTCTCACTTCATATCACAATGTCATCTGCAAACATCATAGTCCATGGGGCCTCCTGTCTAATCTCATCTGTCAACCTGTCCATCACCACTGCAAATAAGAAAGGGCTCAGAGCTGATCCTTGATGTAATCCCACCTCCACCTTAAACGTATCTGTCACTCCCACCGCAGTCCTCACCAATGTCACACTACCCTTGTACATATCCTGTACCACTCTTACATACTTCTCTGCCACTCCCGACTTCCTCATACAATACCACAACTCCTCTCTAGGCACCCTGTCATATGCTTTCTCTAAGTCCACAAAGACACAATGCAACTTTTTATTTAAGTTACTTAAGTTATCCAAGATATTTAAGCATTTTATGGTTTGATAAATTCATGTGATGTATTTTTTAAGTTTGTAAAATGTATATCATGTTTTTTTATTTATGAACATTTTATACAAAGTTTTATGGTTAGTTGTGTTTTTTCTGCAAGCAAGGTTTTAACATGAATATTCATGAGGACTAATGATGTTTTAAATTGGATGTTTTTTATTGTATAATTAACCTCCTAGAGGATTATAAAATGCATTAATTGTTCTCTGACCCACATCTGATGAAGTAATTCAAACAACAACGCTGGTTTTAATGTGTGCATTTATGTGCTTTGATGCTTAAATTAAAGTTGGATTTTAAAATAATTCCGGATGATTCTTGGTCCTGTGGTGCCTTAGATTGTCTTACTAGTTTCTTTTGGTACCTGGTGGCTGTTTTTTTTTTGGAAGAAGGATAAATAGCCTGAATTAAACCATAGTCAAACCACCCAGTAAAGTTCTCTAAAGAAATTTCAGGAGGAGTAGATATATGTTTGGTTTTCTGCTCCTTTTAAACAGGAAAAATGGAGACAACCATCTTACTAATGGCAGTAGCTGCCTTTACAGGGATAGACACAACATTCTGTTCAACAGGAAACCTTCCCTGTTCCTCTCCCAGGATGATCAAGTGTCTCCCCCTTGCCCACTCAGAGGAGTTTAACAGCTGCAGAGGATATGGTGCATAGTGGCTGCAGGTGGTATACCGGAAGGATGCAGGGAAAATTATGAGTGGTCTGTGGTACAACAAATGGCCATTGCACATTCACTCCCTTGTGGCTGTGACAAATTGTTAGCCTGCTGTGGTGACAAAGGCTGTTTGCTTATCTTTTTCTTCTTGTAGCTGGAAGAAGGACCAACTATGAGACTGGTAGCCTGTTCCATGGTCAAGCCAAAAATGATGCCTCTTTCTCAGGGGATGACGAGCAGCAAATGCTGGTAAAATTACCAGTCCACACAAGCTACCTTTATAACAGAAAAACACAGTAAAAATCACTTTTAAACAGTATGTTTTCAGTTAGTTAACACTACTTTTAAATTGACAGAAAAAATAGTGCTCCATTTTAAAGTGTATTACAGTCTCAAAACGGGCCATTAAAACACAACATTCCTAGCTTTAAAATAATTTTCTTGAAGAAGAAATTAATAAAACATCAATAAATTTAAGAAAGCGGAAGTTGTTTTCCCCAAAGGCAACTTATCTGCCCAGAAAAGGAAATCACAAGCTGACCATTGATTCTCAAAAGCATCAGAGAGTGTCATCCTTGGAGGCAGTAAAGCTCTGAAGGGCTTGTTGCCCAAACTTATCTTTTTGTCAGGTGAGCTTGAACTGCTTGACAGTTTAGATTAATGGAAGGTGCCCTGAAGCTTTGGAAGCTGTCCGGCTGTTAAATGCTTGGCAGGATATAACCCCCCCCCAGCTTTTACATCTTTGGCATGATATAATCTTTATAGCCAAGGCTACGGCAGTAGTGATCAATATGAAGAACATCTGCATTGCTTTGTTCTTTTCTTCAAACACCTTTATTAAAGTATCACTTAAGACATAGACACACATATATTAACAGAAAAGAAAACAAACCATAATAATGCTATTTCATGCATTATACATCGCATATATGTTTTCTTTATTGCTAACAATGATTATCCACTCTAACATTACATAGGTTGCTCAATTCCTGCCTTCTTTTAAACATCATTCCTCCCCCTGAATATTTTCTGCATGTATTTTTCAACAACTTCCATTTATTTCAATCTAATTTGCTCCTTCCCCTTTTAAAAGATCTCATCTCCTGTTATCTCTTTAACCATACATGATTACAGTAGGTTTAGATTTTGATTTCTATTTTCTAGTAAGTGCTTTTGTAGCAGCCAATAGCATTAAACTTAATAGGACCTTACTACTTCTAGGCAATTCGACCCTGTGTCCCAGCTAAAATGAATCATTTCCATAGTTAAAGCAATTTGCTCCTCCCAGTATTTCTGGCAGAGTACTCTTTAAGTCTAGTTTTAAAATCTGCCAGCTCATCACACTCCCAAAAAAAGATTTCCACTTATCTTTTTCTCTTTCTCATTAACCCACAGCATTTGCTATCTACTGAAGGAAAAAAAATCTTTGAAGTCTACTCGGGTTATAAAAATAACTATGCAAACAATTCCAAGCAAAAAATCCTAAACCTTTTGGCTTTGCTGCATACTTGGGAGCCATATGTATGTCCTTCCATTGTGTCTTTTCAAATTGCTTTTCCAATCTCTAATCCCAATCCTTTCTAACTTCTTCTGTTCGATTCTTACAGTTATCATGCAATATTTATATGCCCCACTACCTATCCCTTTTTAACAGCAGCTTCTGTTCTAGACTCAGCTAAAATCTCTAATAGAGCAGGTCTTTCACTTCAGACTCACCTTAACCTGTTGTTTTTGCCTAATCAATACCTGGTAGGAAGCCAATCTCTATTCTACAGATCAAACTTTTATTTGGCTTCATCTGTTTGAATTATTGGAGGATCTGAAAAGTAGAATTTTTTTTATTTAAGATAAGCAAGAAATGGCAAGATATATGTTTAAGTTCCGCAAGATGATACTGTTGTCATCATGAATGCCCTTGATGGCCTCTTTGAGAACATCTACTGATGTAAAGGACCTGATGTAGCATTAATAACTCATACAAGTCTGGTGCACACACCTGAAGCATTACTAGTGTACATATAGAAGATGTCCATGATTACATGCTTGTATACCTCACAGTCAAGGTGAGTCAGGATGTCTGTATACATTCATTCAGCAGGTGCTCTCCCCCAGTGCAAGTGGATGCATGTTGATGTAGACCCTTGTATGAGAACATAGGTCATGTGAAGGGCTTGTGAACTATGTATTCAACCATATCAGGAATGCATATGTGCTAAGCCATGTCATAGGTGCTCTGTGATGTTGTCACAGCCCATCAATTCTGTGTGATAGGCCTGGATGAAGGTAAGACAGGGCATACTGCCCATTGTGATCTGGCCTAGAAATTTGACACAATCAGACATGCAGGTATCACTGAGAAGACCCATAAATTGGGGATTAAACCTTTCTTCAATTGATGGGTAAACAATTGGCTCATTGGCAGAACACATCATGTGAAAGTTGGTAAATCAAACTATACCAGTAGAGTTGTCACCACTGGCAAATCCCAGAGATCTGTGCTTGGCCCTTCTCTGTTTGAGCTGTATTTCTCAACAGGTCTGTCTAAAGTATATTATCTCTGGTATACCAAGTTTGCTGAGTCTTGCATATTGTGTGCAATCATTGAGTCCACCAATTGTCATAACATAGTACAGGAGGAAGTAACACAAAAAACAGAAGGGTGAAAAAGGCACACACTGTACAAATGAATGCAGAAATGTGTGTTTGTAATGTCTGTCTGAAATGTGGAGTTCTATGTTAATCACATCATTGACAACAGTCTTGCTATGCAGAAACCCAATGACGCAAGCACTGAGAACACATGTTGATAGCAATCTAAACTCTGACCACCAAGTATCCACTCTGCTATTGAAAGCTTATGTTGTGCACATCATAAGTCATGCCATCATACTGAGATCTTAGGATTGTGTGACAGCACTGTAGACACACATTATTACAACACTGATAGAGTATAATGCTCTTTTTTACATGTACCTCACCAGACACATGTAGTTGCTGGAGAGACCACAAGCCTTCTCAGCAACATAACACAGGGCCTAAAAATCATGCCATGATGTATGTGGATAGAGTAAAAGCCACATCACTGTAATCTTTATGGTTGTTGGCTGAGGTGACTTCTGTCTGGCCTCTAGGACAGTCTTTGGCTCTACCCTGGTGGGAGTACTGCATATACAAAAATGTGATGTAACTGATGACATTGCCATTGTCTGCTGAGGAGAATATACCAGTGTCCCACATGTAGGTGTAAACTGCTTTCTGTAATGTCAAGTTGCAGCTCACACACACACACACACACACACACACACACACACACACACACACACACACACACACACACACACACACACACACTTGACTGCAGTAAGAATGGACCCCTACCTTTATAATTAGATAGACTATAGAACACAATGGTCTACACAAGCGCCACAGCCAAGTCCAACTGGGAGTGTGTCAGACAATACTTTATAGCTGATGACATCAGCAGTGACTGTTGTGGAGGAGATAAGCATTCCACATGCTGGTGTAAAATGCTCTCCATAAATTCAAGCAGTAGCTCACACACACACAGTTGACTGCAGCGAGAATAGAACCCTTACCTATCTAATTACATAGACTACAGAACATAGTACTTAATGCAAGCACCACAACACAAGTCTAACTTATATAGGAGTGCAGGCGAACTTATAGTAGATGACTTCAGCAGGCTATGTGGGAGACAAGAGGTTGAGAAGCCTAATACCTAATAGGCCTAAAGCTAATACTGAAAACTGCTTTGACATCTATGAATGCACTTCAACTATAAGCCAAATTGTTGTTCCTGTTCTAACTTACAATTTTGGGATAATGACTGGCCCCAAAAGCTACTGGATCAGTTGGACAGGGAAACAAGAAAAAATGCTTCATGCTTATTAAATGGTATCTAATACTATATTCATGCTCTTGGGATGCTTAAAAATAATTTAATAATCACATCATTACCATTACACCAAAGTGTACTGTTGACCTGCTATTGCCTGCATCATCTCATACTCCAAGTTTGATCGGCAAGGTTTTCCAGGTATGGATAGTACTGTTACTTTTATTGCTGTAAAAAATGTGAAAAATAGAAAATAGCATCTGACATTTTTACCTCATCAGTAATGTGATGGCTTCTGTTGGTTGCTGTAGTATTATGTAATGTTATTCTTGTTTAAAATCTTCTTAAAGAAAGAATAATACTTTTTAAAAAAATTAACATTACAGGCATCAATTGTGCCCATCCTAGATTGCATTAGGGAAGGATACATTTCTAGATGATACCTCAGAATGTTAAAACACACTCACAGACGCACACACACAAACACAAAATTAACTCTAAGTGACTCTTCTTTAAACAGCTGGTTCTTTTTGTGACATCATCAGGTGGTGTGAGGTTAGCATCATGGATGTGAAATGGGGAAAACCTGTCTGGACAAAGTAGATGAAAATTTCATCAAAACATAAAGTAGATGAAAATTTCATCAAAACATAAATTAAAGGTCATGCTGCTAATGCTAGGAATCTAAACATGAAACTGCATTCATTGCAAGCATTCTTAACCCTGAAAGAAATTGTCATTTGTGCAGTCACAGTAACCTGGTTCAAAGCTGCAGAGAGCACCCCAGCCATACCAGGTTACTCATCCTATCAATCATTCAGACCCCAAACCATGGGCAGCAAAACAAAAGGAGGTGGAGTTGCAATATATATAAAAGACATACACACCTCTAGGCTGGTCAAACAGTATGATGCACAGGAAACACTCCAGGTACAGTTAACAATTGAAAATGCCCCTATTCAAATCACAGCTAGCTATAGGCCTCCAACTTTGACTCAAGATGCCCACTCCATCTATCTGGACCTCTTCAAATCTATCAAGATTCAATTCTTTAGCCTGATTCTGGGTGACTTTAACTATCCAACCATAGATTTGAGGAAATACTCATGCCAAAACACAAATGCTCAGATATTCCTTGATTTTGTCAATCCAAATTCCTTGGACAAGTTGGTTGACACCTCCCAGAAGAGGTGTAAATATCTTGGACTTGGTATTAACCAACATGAGTAGCCACTGCAGCATCCATACAGTGTTATCATCCCTGATAAGATCCGACCACAAAGCAGCCACATTCGAAGACACCATCTCCCCCGACACCCCCCCCCCAAGCTAGGGTCAGACAAAAATACTTCTCCAAAGTTGATTACAACATCCTGAGGGAAGGTATAAACAGCTTTACATCCCCTCCCCCTCCATAGGAACTGGCACATATGTCCAAACCTACACCAAAGTACAATATAAGCATTTATAAAGCTGCATGGAATCAGGAATACCAGACAGGACAAAACCATCCTCCTTAAGGAGGAGTAAACCTATCTGGTGGTAATCCACAATAAATAAACTCTATAATAAAAGGAAAACATTGCTGTCCAGGACCAAGAAGAAGCAGGTGCCTAATTGGAAGCAATCTCTCCTTAGCCTGAACAAGCAAATATGAGGACTAGTGAAATCCTCCAAAGCAAACTTTGAGTCCAAGCTGGCCACATCTACTAAAGGCAATCATAAGGCTTTCTTAACATATGTCCGTAATATCAAGGAAAGCACCCAGATATGCTCAGAAATGGTGGTCAAGGACACCACATACACAAATGCTGTAGATATAGCCAACCTGTTGGCAGACAGGTTCAGTGAAAACTTCACTCTACTGTCCCTCCATCAGTAAAATAGGATATCCTCAGTACCTGTCCCCCCTTATCTCTAGGGAGCATGTCATCATTGCCCTCTCTAAAGCAAAAAATACAGCCTCCATGGGACCTGATAACATTCCAGGCTGCATCCTACATCAACTCAGGCAGGAACCTGCAGAACCATTAGGCACCCTGTTCAACCAAAGCCTGAGCACAGGCTTTGTCCCAGTTGAGTGGACAGCTACTGTCATCCCCTTGCACAAAGGTGGAGTGTCTATGATCCAGAAAATTATAGACTAGCCTAACTAGTTTGATCTGCAAGGCCATGGAGTGGATTATCATGGACC
>NC_056744.1:189142132-189302132 GCF_019279795.1 Protopterus annectens
TGAGCTCTCAGCATTGCTGAGTGTTATTCCTTACCTTCCTGATGTAACTATAAATGGATCTGAAGTTGTCTTTAGTTTCTGATGCCAGTATAAGTAGATGGGTTGCCTTTGTTTTCCTGATAGCTTGTTTCAGTTCCTTTGATATTATCTTTAATTAATATTTTTATGTTATGTTTGACTTGAGGAACTTTAGTTTTGTTGTATATTTTAAGACTGTTTTTCTTTTGTCATATATTTTGTTTGTATTTTGTGTATGCTTGAGGATCACCATGCTGGTTTGCTCCTAAATTTCCTATTCTGTTTTGATCTAGTTGGGACAGCTAAGCTAATACATTTAGCCAGGTGTAAATAGAATTTATCTGCGCAAGTACTTGCCACATCAGCATCGTGCATAATACAACTATATGTGAATTTGAAGAGTTTGTCATAACATTTTAGAAGATTTATACAAACTGAAGTCCTTAAATTCAGTGATTTTTGAACAACTAAAGGTGTAAAGATTTTGATGGTAAAAGGTACCAGTTTGTGATTGGACATAACAGTGAAGGGAATACCATGAGAACAAGTACACATACATGCTATGTTTGTAAGGACCAGGTCAGGAAAATGTTGTCCTTCAGTAGGTTCTTAGACAAATGGGTCAAGGGAATTCTTGTTTATGATGTATAAGACATTTTGGATATATTCTACATTTGAGATATGCTTCCCAGTTAATCATCAGGTAATTAAAGTATCCCAAGATAATGAAGTTTCTGCTTATGAGAAATTCATTCAGAATATTTAGAAATCTGTTATGGTTTTCAAAGGATATAGGAGGTTCTGTAGCAAGTTATAACCTGATGATTGATCTTTTTAGTGTGTTTTGAATTGGAATAAGTTTTAATTGTGGGTCTCTTGGACTGTGCCTCGAGGTAGTGTGGCCTCTAACAAATATGGATACAACAGTCACAATTTCCATCAGACCTAAAGACATGGTATGCACAAGACCCGAGTATAGATGACATGCTTTCTGAACATTTAAACCAAGTTATAGTAATATTATAATAACTACATCAAGTAATGGTACGGCTATGCTGCATGCAATTCTCCTTTCAGGAATTCAAAACATTTTTTGTCTTCCATTGCATGCCACTGCAGAATAACATTCTCTGGGGAGCAGCATTACATTCAGAGCAACTATGTAATATTTTACTTTTAAACATTAACATTTTACACTCATGCTAAGGTGCTGAAACACATTGCATTAAAAAAGAAAGAAAAGGGAATTTTGGAAACCAAATATCTATATTTTCAGCTGTTTATTAGCCATTATGTTAAAAGCAATAAGGGGATGCATTGTTTTGCAATCTTCCCAAGTTGTCCTTGGTTTGGATTTAGCTACCCTGCACAATCAGTACAAGCATAACTCCATGTTTCTAGTGCTCATAATTCTTTATTTTGTCTTCTTCCTCTTCAAATTGTGTTTTATAATTGTATACGATCTGGTTCATACCGTTCATATTTTATGCAGCACCTTCATGATGTAAAACATAATTATTTATAAGTATAATTATATAATAATTAACATAATAGTGCCTGCTCTGGTGGAGTAGAGGAATATAACCCAAACTATGGTTTGATTAATGGGTTTGACACGTAACTGCACATGCATGGGAGGATGAGAATGACCATCATGGGAATTGTGGGAGTGTGTACATTCAGGGGAACATGTGTGTTGACTAAACAGTAGATTCCTACAAGAATGTATTTTATCGAACTGATGTTAATTATTGTCTAAGCAATTTTTTTTCCTCAGATATTTTTGGCTTCTGGCTATTAGGTGTGTTTTCACAAATATCAGGACACTGCCACCTATACAATAGAACTGCCACAATGAAAGCAGGTATAACCTGGAATTTCTGATATGCATTTTGCATTTTAAACCATGTTTCAGCATTGGTACATACATCAGCATCCTCTGAAAAATCCTACAGAAAAGCTTCTAAGTCACCCATATTAATGTTGAGACTTCGAACATTTAGAGATGTCCCCTTCTCCTCTGTTTTGATTTTTTTCTTATTGGTTTGAAATTTGATGGAGTCTACAGAAAGAATCCATTGTGATGAAAAAGTTATTTTCTTTACTTGCACTCCCAAGGAGAGAGATGGAGTCAATCAGAGGCAAAGCACTCTGACTCATAACTCTCCCTCCCTAGCATCACCTGACTGAATCCCAGTGTATGGCATCACGTACTTATACAGTGATTAACAACTAAAACTTTGTCATTATATTTGGTTGCTACATGATGCAATGGAAGAATTTCATACACACACGATTTTTTCCCCATGCTTGTGGCTAGGAAATTCAGTAATCCCACCATATCATGTAACGCTGCATATTTGGGGAGGGGAGTAAGTAGAATGCTCACCCTGGCATGAACAGTTACCATATCATATTTAGTTTTAGACCTTTATAACCAAGCTGAGGTGTCCCTAATCTTGATCCGTCACAGAGAGGTCACTACCACAAGCTCCTTACAAAGTTCAAAGGATCTGTATCTGTTTTACTTACAATAGAATCACCAGTTACTAAGATGTTTTGGGAACTGCTAGGTCACTGTTTGCCTTATTGACTTTTCAGTCTGGTTTGTTTGGTGTTACCCCACATATTTTCGTGCTAAGGAATCTCCCCACTGCCATGGAATGACTGTTCTGTATGTTTGCTTACTCTGCTCAGTCTGAGGTCTGTAAAATACATTACACTTATAAGCTGAGGGTCACCTGCAGAAAAATATGTGACCTCACAATTTGTGGTGCAGCTTCTGATCTGGCTTTATCAGTACATTTTTGAACATCAGTTTGGAGAGGCATAGTTTATCTTTATCTGGCTGAACATTATTTTATGCTAATTAAGGAGAAATGGGTGAGTAAAAGGATGCTGGTATGGATTGGGGTCACTGTTTCATTACCCTGCCAAAGGACCCATTTAACCACAGTATGGCTCTGCTTTTAAGCTTGTTAGAACTGATTGTCACCATCACCATAAAATAGATTGCAGTGAGACCAGCTGTCCACAAATAACACCAAAACTCAGTCAAAAAGTCTAAAGCCACAATATATTCTTCCCTGCCAGCCATGATGGAATTTAATGTGAAATTCCATCCTTGCTCTCCATTATGGCTCAACCATGCAAAAGCAATTTCTGCTACTTGTTATCATGACTTCATGTTTGCTTCATGACTTTGTAGTTAACATTATACAATTTCTTAAAGGCTTTTACTTGAATTATTCTAAGCATATTCAAGATTCTTGTGTTTGATGATAAAGGGTGTGCCTTATATCACTTGCATTATAGGTTCATAGGTAAGTACTAGGCTACCTGCCCTTGTGGGCCATTTTAAGCCTAGCCAATGTCCTCTTTATGCTTGAAATAATCTATCCCATTTGGCTATAGATTGGCCTTACCCATCCATTGGTTGATAATTATATATTACCCCTAATGAGAATAACTAGAATCATACCATAGATAAATTGAGGGAACCTATGCATGAGATAAAGCATTTAGGAGCTGCCTCTGTCCATTAGCAGTATAAGGGCAGTCCTGGGGTAAATTTTCTGTTTCCCATCTAAGGTCAAAGTTGTGCTTGAATATGGACAGGGATGAACATTTTTTTTATGTGAATGGGGTATCTGTACCACAGCAGCTGTATCCTCTGCGAGATATATCTGTCCCTCCAAACTGTTCTGTTGATGTTACTGAATAGGTTTAGATACCAAGACAGAATATTGCTAATGCCATTTGACTTGCTGATGTGATTTGACTTGGTTATTTTAATCAAATTTATGATTCTTTTGTTTGGTGTTAAAGGATAGGTGTTATCTACTGTTAAAAAAGTAGTATTGTAAAATGACCCCCATTAATACTCCAAAACGTGCACGTTGATTGGTTAGCATGTACGTTGTAAATCAGACTTATACTAATGGGAAAAGGTCTGGTCACCCAGACTTTTTCCATTAGCATAAGTCTTTTTTTACAGCAACGGAGAACGCAAGATCTCCATTCTTTTGAGACACTGTCTCGCTATGTTAAAGGAGTTTAACATAACGAGACAGCTTTAGAAAAAAGTAACAAAGATCTTCCTTTCTCTGTTGCTTTTTTTAAAGCTGTCTCACTATGTTAAACTCCTTTAACATAGCGAGACACTTTGTAAAAAGCAACGGAGATCTTGTTTTCTCAGTTGCTTCCACCGACAGCTCTGATGTACTGCGTAAGCATACACATGCGCAGTACATCAGAACTGCTGCAGAATACCAGACAGCTGTGGAAAAGCAGCAAGGAGGCATTATGCAATGCCATTATTTATGAAAAGTAAGTATTTTTTTCTTATATAATGTCATTGTATAATAGCAATAACCCACTTCTGGGTGTGGGTAATGCTGGATTTACCCACGGTTGTCTTTGTTTGGCCACTCGGGCTTCACCCTTGTGACCAAACCACACCAACCGTGGGTAAATCCAGCATTACCCACACCCAGGTGTGGATTATTGCTATAATATTAAAAATAATTGGCAGAAATACAGTGGTACAAAGCAGTATCTTGTCCTTTTCTCATGTGTTCATTTTAATCAATGAGCCTATAAACAAATGTTCTGTCTAGAAATATTTACTGTACAATGAAAAATTATAACTGACTGGTTTCTTTCCATTGTATCATTTGCAAATACCATCATCCATTTTAAATTATAAGTTATGATCAATAGAAATGACCCATGACATAAACAAGAACTATGGTTTGTTTTTGTACTAGCTTATTTAAAGGATATCTTACCAGCTTAAAATCACATAGTTTGACAGAAAGAGACTAGTGATCTGTACAAAATAAATCTGGTAGATCATGTGGGAATGTACAGAGGCTGAATTTTGGCATTAAATTATTATTTGACAGTGGTTATCTATTTTATGTAGTGATTTGATTTAATTTGTTGCACTTTGTTTACTAATGCTATTACTTTAATCTTCCAGGTACTTATACTGTGGTGAGATCACCATTACCGTGGACCAGGCCATTCCACTACATAAGCTGGCCACAAAATACCAGGTCTCTAATCTTCAGCAAGGAGTCGCTGAGTATATGACTCATCATCTAGCTACAGAGTCCTCTCAGGGCCATGTGGTCAGCTGGTATAATTATGCCATCAAAACAGGTAATGAGGAACTCCAAGAAAGTTGCCGGCAATTCCTCGCATGGAACCTTTCTGCTGTCATTAACAGTGAGGAATGGACCTCTGTCAGTGATAACCTCATGACAGCACTACTGCAGCGCTCAGATTTGGTCATCCAGAGTGAAGTTGAACTTTTCATGGCTGTTGAAGAGTGGATTACGAGAAGACAGTCAGACTTACCCATTATGGAGACTGTACTGAAGTCAATTCGGTATGCCATGATAACTCCCAAAGATTTGTTCCAAATCCAAAAGCAGTCCCAAGTGTTGTCCAAGTATTATTCCACTGTTCATGACTTGCTTTTCATAGCATTTCAGTTCCATTCTTCCTCTCCACTGGAGTTTGCTAAGTATTTTGATGTGAACTGTAGCATGTTCATCCCACGAAACTACCTCTCCAGTTCTTGGGGATACCAGTGGATCATCAACAATCCCACAAGAGATGACAGAAGCATCAGCTTCCAGACTCACCTGGGGCCAAGCAGTCATGATTCCCATAAAAAAGTGACCTGGAATGCCCTTTTCTCACCAAGATGGCTTCCAGTCAGCTTGCGTTCTGTGTACTCAGACTCTTCTATTGGTGCCATCCAGTCTGTAAAACCTGAAGACAGCAAGCCAAGACTCGTCATCAGCCCAGCAATGACAAGTTCTGATTTTGCTGGAGTTAACTTCCAGAAGACCATTCTTGTTGGTGTAAAGCAACAAGGCAAGTTATCTGTGAAGCATGTATATAATTTTCATCAGAGTACAGATGAAATGAATGACTTTCTTGTTCATGCAGACCTCCAAAAACGTACTTCAGAATACCTCATTGACAATTCACTTCATCTTCACATCATTATTAAACCAATTTATCAACCTTTGATCAAGGCCAAGAAATAATACATCAATGAAAAGTCTAGCCCTAACTTTAGCAATACTTCATATGTGTCCTTTTTCCTAGAACAGTTGAGACTGTAGCTCTGATTTTTTTTAAAAACTGAAGAATGCATTAATTTAGAACAAAATAAAACATGTTTCAAATATAGAAGCAAATGTCATATTAATTGCAAATTCTCTTTAAGTACTGAAACACTAATTGTCTAAAAGCATCTTGTTTAAAATGAATTTGAAAACATTTGACCAAAGGACAAAACTGTATTATTTATGCTTGCTTCTAATCTACTGACACTGATGATGAATAGACTTCAGAATTGTTTTCATCTGATAAATTCTGGCTTGCTATTAAATACTTAAAATCATTATTCTGCTCATAACAGAAAGAGTAGATATGGCATTCCACAATTATGTTTTTTATTTATTTTACTACACTTCTAGTCCATGTTGTAGTTTTTAAATGAATGAAGGCTTCCACTAACAGGAGTAATAACTATTTTATCATGTTATACCTGTATGTCTAACACTATATTTGAAATAAAGGTACTGTGTGGTTAGATGAAGATCATTTATATGGATTCTCTAGATAAAATAAAAAAATATATATTATTGAAAGTATGGAATGGAAAATGACAAATTAAGAGTATTGTGTGATGAAGTATAACAGGTGAACTATTATGGTTTATACTGGTACTTACTTGAGTATAGAATTGCTTTTTAAAGAGTTATAGGTGGATTCAGTAAACTCCATGTAGGCGTCATGCAGAGTCTACACAAAGTTTACATGTTATGGCAATGTTGCTCACCTCGTGGCACCACGCAATGCATATTAATGAGGTGTAGCACACCTAAGCTAAGTTTCACAGCTCACAACAGTATTACTGGCTGTGAAACCTTGTAAGCAAACACGGATATCAATTCTGTGTAAAGGAGAGCACATACGGTCGGTGGATTTGCTTGAAATGCAATAATGATCACCAGGGCTATACATACAACTTCTCAAACTCTTAGAGCAAATAATATAGACAAAAGCCATAAATATTGTGGGGATAAAGGATGAAAATCAGGGGCACGCTTATTAAATATTGGAATTACAAATTAAGAAAGTTGATAGAATGACAGGTTTTGCATTTGCATGAATTTTTTGAAGAGTATGAAGTCTGAGACTCAAATGTCTATCACATACCTCTCAACCTCCTAGTGCAAAAACATGAACAAAGCCTGACAGAATAGGGGACAAAGGCCCAAAAATAGGGACAGATTTTAAATACTGCTCTCAGAAACTTAGAAAGTTGCTAGAATAACAGGATTTGTCTTAGCATGCATTTTTTCTGATGGGTATAAAGCCTTAAACACAAATGTTTATCATTATTTAGTGATTTCAGCCCTCAGATCATCCCGATAATTTGCTAGAAAATCATAAGTTTTATGAGGAACAGACCAAAAATATGAGGCAAAACTCTGGACAGTTGAGAGGTATGCTGTCACTATTTTCTGACTTCAACCCTCAATAATTTACCAATGTTTTGCCAGAAAACTACAATTGTATGAGAAACAGACCAAAATATGAGGCAAAATCTGGACATTCTTAAAAAATCCGTACATTCGAGAGATATGGCTGTACAAATAGTTATCATTCTGTTAGTGCAACATATTTGCACAGAGGCCAACTTAATGAGAGGACAAATAACCAGTAATAGGGATGTATTTGACCTAGATGTCAGATGGGAATTAATTCGAATGTAACACTCCCAATCTCTTAGAGCGAGAAATGTTGATAAAGCCATAAAAATGGAGGAAGAAATGGCCATATATAGGGACAGATTGTTAATATTCCACATCCAAACTGATGAAGTTGATAGAATATATAGGTTGTATATTAAAATGAACTTTCTGAAGAGCATGAAGTTTAAAACTTAAATGTCAGTCATTAGTTACTGACTGCACTCTGCAAAGACAAGCCAATGATTTGCCAGGAAAACAATATGTTACGAGGAAAAGGTCACAAATATGAGACAAAAACTGGACATTCTGTACATATCAGAACAGTTGAGAGTTAATATTGAGTCTCACCAGTCCAGAGGATATCACAGTGATATGGCAGAAAGCCACATATTTGATAAGGAAAACATCTGGACATCCTGGGAATATCTGGACAGTTAACAGGTATGAATGTAAAATATATGTTCCAAATATAGTACCTACATGCAGAGCATTGTGATATCTCATTAATGGCATTCTGTACTGAAGCTGTGTTAATGATCTGTAACAGGACATGGGACTGCTATGTAAAATGATATCACAGGGGAAGTGTGTGCATTGAATAGGGACACACAGATGAATTGTGGGATGAACACAGGGAAAGAGGACAGATGACACTACTGCATATACAGCAGAGGAGAGCATGCCAATGGAAGATGGTTGAAGCAGTAACAGCAAGCACATATCTGTATGGTACAGTATGGACTGTACAGTGAAAATGTGTTGTCTGTGACTGTTACACACGGTGACATAACAATGGGGGGGTGTCTGTGTGAGATAAGCATCCTTACATGAATAATGCAGAGGACATCTATTAGGGATCTGACATTCTATTGAGGTAGGGTGCATATTGGGAAACTGTGCAAACTGATATACCTGAATATGAGTGTACTCTCAGCAGAGGTCTCCAGCATGGTGGCCACAAGTAAAGGATCCTGGCAAACATTACAATCACAATCATGGCGAATATATGAATAATACCACCACTAATCCCATGTCTCTTACATAACATATGTCATGTGGAGTGATAACAGATGAGCCTGCACACACACTGGACAACTAGTATGATACATTCACACTCTATGAGGGTAACCAAGCACACTGTCCTAGTACTGTCATATCTGCAGGAGGTGTTAGGAGGGACCCTGCTATACCTGTATGTGACAGCATGGGGAATACAGGCTAGTTGCCTTGTGTGCATGGCATGTATCTATGGTACAATTCACACTGTCACAAATGATATACATGCCATTAATGTTGTAAAACACCTATGAATACAGTGTGTGCATATGGTAAACAGGTAGCACACATGCATCTGGTGTAACTAATGTAGCTGAAATCACTGCTGGTGTTCTGAAAGTAGTGTGCTCACCACTCCCCAGTACACTGCACTATGAGCATTTATCACCCCTCAGATTTTGCTGCCTGGACTTCCTCACCTTTCTTGGCTCCAGCATGGTGTTTACAAGATCCACCAAACGCTAAGTACCTGCAGTTCCCCACTACACTGCACTATGATCACTTACCCCCCTTGGATTTGGCTGCCTGACCTTCCTCACATTCTTGGCTCCAGCATCACCTTTACAAGGTCCACCAAACCCTAAGTAGCTACAGTGTATGTTCTTGCTTATTTGGCTCACTACTGTGGCTTCTGCATATATAAATTAATCGGATTCTCTAGCTAGCAGTGTGCACACTACTCAGAGTCCTTTTTGCTCGGTTCCCTCCTCCATTAACCATAAGCTATTTTCTCTCCCTCCACTTCTTTTTAATTTTTTTTCTAGCTCTCAACAATTAATAGCAAACCCTATACAGCCTCATATTAACTCTATTTTTAAAGTGTAACATAAAAGTCAATATATTTTATAAGAGCACTGACCTGCTGTTTGCTATTGCAACTGATTGTTTTTTTTTTTTTTCAATTAATCCTGCCTGGTTGTCTTCATGGTTCAACCAGCTCCATTCAGCCTTGGTCCACTTGGGCTCTCTACACTCCCTTATCCTACCCCCCAAATCTCACCCACCCCTACTTTTAAACTTAACTAACCACTCCCACAATCTCAATTAACCAACAACACTATATTTCCCCTTCTCCAATTACAGTCCAACTGAATTAGTCAATTCCATTCCTAATATAAACTGTCTCTACACAAATTAAAGCCACAAACCCACATTAAACAATCCACCAATACATTTAGAAAATAGCCAAATAAATATCCCACTAGTAAAAATATACTTCAGACATTTCCATAACTAAATAACCCACCATTTATCTTTACATATTTAGAAAGAATAAGTACCCATCCTCTAAAAGCCAGGTCCACTTTTCAGAAACTCTCACATCCTCACAATTTCTTCTAGATTCCATAAATTAATATTAAATAAAACATACAAATAATCATACCAGAATGAACATGCTAGCCATGTATTCTGCCCTTATGATTACTCTCACAACAACACCCCATTGAACTTCCTATCATATCTATGTAAACTTTGCAGTCTCTACCCATACCACCCCCTTCCTATCCAATGGACAAATCATACCCAAAACTATCCTGATAACAACTTCCATCTTCAACATGACAAACATTAATCAGGCTTCGTATACTATTCTCTCTCTCAAGCTTTCTTCACTCATCTCAATAAAATACAATAAATCTATGACAAAATTCCTGAACCTGATTACACACATAGCATCTCAACTCATTCTTAATGGTGATATAAACCCAAACCCTGGATCCAAAACTAATACAGACCACTCTCCCTCTCAATCCATCAGTCAACCACAAAGTTTTTACAACTTCCCATAAAAGGAGCTGGTCTGCTAATAGTAAATATTAATATCAGAAGTATTCTTAACACTGTACGTGAATTACATGCCACCATTGCTCTTTACTCACCTGGTATTGCTTTAAAAACAGAATTATGGCTAAACCCAGACATTAGCAATAATGAAATATTGCCTCCAGGATATAATATTCTTAGGTTAAACAGGAAAAGCAAAAGAGGAAGCAGTGTAGCCATTCTGTTCAAAAATAACCTCAATCTAGTATCCATTAATCAAAGCTCCCCTGACTTTAATAATGCAGAAATAATGTTTACAAAACTAATAATTAACTCTAGAAAACACTTAAATGTAGTTGGTGTCTGCACCACCCCCCCCCCCGGTAACAACCTCTCCAGTGTAGAACACATTCTCCAGTGGACATCAAACTTCCTACCACCACATGAAACAAGCATCATGGGTGATTTCAACATAGATTGGTACACTTGTGACTCTCAAAGGCCAACTAATCACATAAAACCTTCACGGCTTCTTCTAAATAATTCAATTTCCCACTAGGAGTGACAAAACATCCAAGAGACAGTCCATCCTGGACTGGATTCTAACAGACCCAATCTCTCTTTATACCTTGGTTGTCTCCCAAATATCCTTAGCGACCATCACCCAGTCTATCTGCTCAGACATTGTGATAATCTAATGAAGCTCAATACTTACCACCAAATTCATAATAAAATAAAAATTCCCCCCAAAGACTTTATCTCCACCGTTAAACACTGTACTTGGTCACTACTCAAGTACCTCCTTTTAGAGGAAGCCATAGATTTTTTTTAAATTCCACCTTCCTTAACATCCTGGACAATTTTGCTTCTTCAAGGACTATAAGAATAAAATCCAATTTTGCACCTTGGTTAACCAAGGAAACAAGATCACTACTAAAAATGAAAGATAAGGCATGGAAATGTGGCACACTAACAAAACCTCAGCAAATAAACAGGATTATCTAGAATTAAGAAACAAAGCCAAAAAACAAGTCAGACTAGATAAAATAAACCATCACATGGCCAGCCAAACAAAACATCAAAATAATCCTCAAAATTTTTGATCAGCAATAAAAAAAAATCCTACAACCAGGTCAAGCTCATACACCTTCCCCATCTACCAACAATAGTAAAAATAGCATTGAAATACAACTTTAGAAATATTTCACAGAAATCATCTTAGCCCTTACAAATAACAACTTATATATATGTGTATATGTATATATATATATATATATATATATATATATATATATATATATATATATATATATATATATATATATATATATATATATATATATATATATATATATATAAAATATGTCGCTGTCCAAGCAATCTATCTTAGTTTAAATTCTCTGTGTATTAATGAGGAGCTTTTCTACTTGGGCCTCGGCTGAAAAAGGACAGCTTGTCCGGTCGGGCTTTCCTAGATTAACAAATGTAAAATAAATAATTAAATAAATAAATAAATAAATATTGGAGTTCTGCACAATCAGACAGTCATGTATATTCCCAGAAAGAATACCTAGGTATGGACAATATGCTGTGTGACAGTGCACTGTGACAAAGGTGGTACACTTCAGTTACACATCAATGGAACATGTGTAGGGAGGTACATGGAGAAGGGTGCATTGTACTCAGTTATTGGTGTGATGAAGGTTGGGAGCCATGATGTTAGCATGCCCTCTGATGTGCATGTCCTTCACATATCCAGTTCTTATGTTACAGTCAAGGGAGTAGTCAGCACTGTGACCACATTATGGTGGATGTACCACTTACCCTCTCCTCCAGGGCACAGATCACATACCTATAGTTCTGATTACAGAGTGTGATGTCCACATTATATCTGGTTGTTGTATCTGTTTCCTGATGCAGCACACCCCTCCACATGTCTTGTCAGTGCAGGTATTGTCATGGTTGTGGCAGCAGTCTGTGGTATGTGTTGGTACTAGCTGTAGTATACTAATATCACAGTTGCAGTCAATGATTGCCCACAAGCTGTAGTCCTTCAGACAGCTGTTTGAACACAGACTGTATATGTCATCTGTGATGTCCATCACTTAACTAAGGGGCAGCCAAGGGCCTAGCAGACACCCCTGATGTACTGACCTGATCATTGGACCTGAGATATATGTCACGTCACACATTTCAACATAGTGAGATTCCGAATATGTCATACACTGATCTAACCATTTGGTGATATAGCTGTTTATGGCCACACGTGACGGTGTTGATTGAATACCTTAGTGTGACTTCTTGTCAAATGCCTTCATGTGTTCAAGATCCACAAGATGATACTGTTGTCATAATGGATGCCCTCAATGACCTCTTTCAGGACATACTTCAGACTTGATGTAGCAGTAATAACTCATACAGGTCTATTGCATAAGCTGGGAATATTACTAGTATACATGTAGATGCAGTCCATGATAACATGTTGGTCTACCTCACAATCAAGGAGAGTCAGGATGTCTCTATACATGCATACAGCAGGTGCTGTCCCGCCAATGCAGGTGGATGCATCTTGATGTACACCCTTGTACGAGAGCATAGGCCGTGTGGAGGGTGTGTTGAACTGTGCATTCCACCATAAGAGGAAGGTGTATATGCTGTGTCATTGCATAGGTGATCAGTGATGTTATCACAGCACACTGATTCTATGTGATAGGCCTGGAGGATGGTAAGAAAGTGCATACTGCCTGTTGTGATCTGGCCTAGGGTTGACACAATCACAATCACACATGCAGGTATCATTGAGAAAACTCTCAAGCTGGGGATTAAACCTTACATCAATTAATGGGTAAACAGTTTGATTACTGACAGAACACACCATGTGACAGCTTGTGAATCAACCTGTACCAGTAGAGCTGTCACCATTGGCAAAGCCCAGGGGTCTGTGCTTGTCCCTTCTCTGTCTGAAATGTATTTTTCAACAGTTCAGGCAAAAGTATATGGCCTTTAGCTTACCAGGTTTGCTGATTCTTAAATATTGCGTGCAATCATTGAGTCTACCAGTGGTGATAAAATTGTGCAGGAGGATCTAACACACACAACTGAATGGTGAGAAAAGTACACGATCTACAAATAAATGCAGAAATGTGTGTTTGTAATGTTTCCTGTCTGAACAGTGGTGTTCCAAGTTAATCACAGCATTGACTACAGTCCTGCTATGCAGAAACCCAATGATGCAAGCACTGGGAACACATTAAGATAGCAATCTGAACTTTACCACCTATTGAAAGACTATGTTGTGCACATCATAAGTCATGCCATCATACTGACATCTTAGGATTGTATAACAGAACTCTAGTCAAACCTCATTACAGCACTAATAAAGCATAGTGCTCATTTTTACGTGTACCTCTACAGACACATGTAGCAGCTGGAGAGACCACAGGGCTGTCTTATCAAGATAACACAGGGCCTACACACCATGCCATGATGTATGTGGATAGATTAAAAGCCATGTCACTGCAAACTTTATTGTATAGGATGACATGACCTCTGCCAGGCCCCCAGGTCAGTCTCTGACCCTGCCCTGGTGGAAGTACTGCATATCAAAAAATGTGATATAGCTGATGACATCAGCAGTGTCTGTTGAGGAAAAGATAACAGTGTCCCACTTGCTGGTGTAAAATGCTCTCTGTAACATTAAGCAACAGCTCACACACATATCTAAGTACAAAGACTACAGAACTCTGTATTTAAGTCAAGCACCACAGCTGACCTGGAGTGTGTCAGACAACACGTTATAGCTGATGACATCATCAGTCTCTGGTAAGGACTAGATAACAGTCTCCCACATGCTGGTGTAAAATGCTTTCTGTAATGTCAAGCAACAGCTCACACACACACACACACACGCATACACACAGATGCACACACGCACTCTCTCTCTCACAGTTGACTACAGTGAGAATAAAACTTCTACCTAAGTACACAGACAACAAAACATAGTACTTTATGCAAGTGCCACAGCTCAAGTCTGATTTAAACAGGAGTGCAGATGAGCCTATAGTAGATATCATCAGGGCATGTGGGAGACAAGAGGTTGGGAGGCCTGTATGAAATGGATGTGAAGGCATGAGCAAGAATCAAAATACTGTCATTGCATGGTAGTGTAGAAGTAACTGTAGGATACACACATCTGCTCTGCTGTTTAGACACACACACACACACACACACACACACACACACACACACACACACACATGCATACACACACTCAGTGGACTGCAGTGAGGGCAGATCCCCTACCTATCTAACTACACAGACTACAGAACACAGTACTTAATGCAAGAGTCACTGCTCAAGTCTGATTTATATAGGCATGCAGGTGAACTTATAGTAGAGGACATCAGCAGGCCATATGGGGACAAGAGCATGTGAGGCCTGCATAGGCACATAGCTTCATAGGTTCATATGAGGCTACTAGGCTAATAGCACTATGTGTGTAGAAGCCTAGCTGTGTTTAAACACAAGTACCCTTTTGAGCATATCTGGGTGGTTGTTTTTAGCAGAGTGTGTTAGTGAGCAACAACAGCTGGCCCTGTCCATAAGGGACATAAGTGCCAGCTCAGAGGAGACTGTAGAATCATCCAACCAGTAGTCAAGGTTGCAATTGAACAGGTCATTGAGGAGCGATGCTTCACATGTACTAGGAGCCTATTACCATCTCTGGGGTGACACATATGCCCCTCATAGACAGGCCCAGTTGTTGCTGCTCACAAAATCATTTTGCTAACAACAACCACCTATATATGATTAATAACTGTACTTGTGTTTTTACACAACTAGATTTCTATAGCCTCATGTATAGTAATAACCACATACTTTTAAAACTTGCCAATACAGTATGTGAGAGATGCAAGTATACAATGAATCAAGAATAAATGTTCTCTCTCTCTCAAGTAACAACAAACCAGATACCAAACAGGTTGTCAGCACACACACTTCCCCTCCTCAAAAAACTAACTGCACAACACATAAACCCACATATGCAGGGGTACTCATTATAAGCTTGCTGAAAGAGCAGACACCTCACAAATCCAAACCTTCTGCATACATGATAGTTCCAACAGAACCCACTATGCATAAAAACAAACATATCAGTGTCTCACCCATTAAACCCTTAAAGCAAAACACTTGAAAACCAAATCTCTTGGTCATAAGTGAATCCATTCTGTGATACATAGATGTCCCCCTCACCAAATTATACAAGGAGAAAGTCACAGTCAGCTGCCTGTCAGTTGCCAGGATCTGCCAAGTCATGCATGCCCTCAAGCCTCGCAACAACAAGCACAGCTACAACTCTGTCATACCACATGTTTGAGTAAATGACTTCAGATGTACCTGACTGGACTATATGAAGAAAGATATGACTGAGCTCTCAGATTATATGTCCCAGACAGTTATGTCGGTAGCCCTAAGCAGCATTCTACCTTCACACAGGATGATGTCTCAATACAAACAAAAGAATTATCAACTTCAACAATTGGCTTAGCTACTGGTGTCATCCCAGGGAGATCCAGTATTTATCAGCCAGGGATGATACGATTAAAAGATCACTCTGCTTTACCAGGGATGGTCTTCATCTGTCACCTCTTGCCTTTCAGTTAATGGCAAAGGTACCTGCCTCCCCCATATTTTTTTAGGAAATGCCATAAGAACCAAATTCCTGATGTAAACATATCCTCAAAAGACAAATTCAAGGTTATCCTGTTTAATGTTAGGAGTCTAAATCAGAAACAACACTCAATGGAGGCACTACTTCGGAAGATGTCAATGTTTGTACAGTCACAGAGACATTGTTTAGGGTTTCAGAGAGTACTCCTGCCATGAAAGACTATGATGCTTCCACACATCCAGGCTGTAAAATGAACATGAAGGTACCAAAAGAGGAGGTGTATCCATCTTCATAAAAGAGAAATACACCTCAAGACTGTTTAAGCAGTACAACTCGTTAGAGTTACTCCAAGCCCAACTAACTGTAGGAATGACCCCCCTCCACATCATTGTTAGGTACAGGTCCATCAACATGAACTGTGAAATCCACACAGTGCATTCCTGGATGTACTTGACTCAGCCAAACACCCTAGGCATGGGTGACTTTAACTATCCTTCCATTGATTGGGATACCATATATGAGCTCAAACATGATTGCCCTAAGGTTCCTGCACTTTGTAAACACAAATGTTGTGGAACAGTTAGTCCACACCCCCATTAGAGGCTCAAATATCTTTGACCTATTACTCACCAACATGGGAGATCGCCGCATCAGCCCATGTGTGACATCCTCCCTGATAAGGACTGACCATAAATCAGTCACATTCAAGGTAACAATCATACCTGAACCTCCCTCAGGATCCAAAAGGTTGAAATGTTTCTCTAAAGCAAACTATAGTATCTTAAGCAATGGCATAAATAGTTTAAAAACTCCTAACACCACTGACAGTAAAGACTCCTATATGGAGGTGTACATAAATGCCCTGTATAAACACCTTTACAAGTTTATAGACTTAACCATACCAGAACAGATTAAAACTTGCTAAAGAAAAAAACAAGCCACTCTGGTGAACATCTAGCATAGATAGAGTATACAACAAGAGAAAGAAACTGTTGCTCAGGAATTAGAAGGAACAGTCTCAGCAGAAGAACATCCTCCATCACCTGAACAAGCAAAGCAAATTAGACATCTTAATAAACAAAGCTCAAACCACACTAGAATATCAGGAGAGAACTGCAGTCAACTTTGTATATTATAACTTTATTAGCTCCACTTTTCATCCATAAAAGAGTCCATCAGAAAAAACACTTGCACATAGTGCTCACTATTTAAATAAACCATGTTCCAATCAAAAGCTACATTCAATTAATAAATAAGACAATTAAGAATTTCTTAAAGCAGAATCATAACCAAGCCATCCAAAAACATAATTCAAACATTCATTAAAATGCATTGGCCAGCAATTAAATTGCTGTACATCCTCTAATAAAAAAATGAACAAATCCAAGTTTAAACAGCCATATATATAAATAGCATGTGCAGAATGTATAAATAATATACACAAAATATAAATAACATGTATATGTGTAATAAAAATGTATTAATTATTAAAGGTAGTATATACTTTGTTTCTAACTACTGCCACTGTTAATTCTGGGCAACTACTGCTACTGTTAATTCTGAGCCTTCTATCCTTCTGCACCCTTGTGAAAGGAGAGTGCTGTCTGTGTTATGCCATACCTCTCAACCTCTTAGTGCAGCTAATCTGGACAAAGCCTAACAAAATGGGAGAAAAAGGCCAAAAATAGAGATTGATTCTAAATGTTGCTCTTATAACCTTAGAAAGTTGCTGAGTAACAGGGTTTGTCTTAACATGTATTTTCTGAAATATTTGAAGTCTAAAACTGAAATGTATGTCATTATTTGGTGACTTCAGTCCTCAGATTATCCCACTGATTTGCCAGAAAATCACAAATTTTATAAGGGACAGACTAAAAATATGAGGCAAAAATCTGGACATTCTGCAAAAATCTGAATAGTTGAGAGGTTTACTGTGTCCCATCTATTCAAGGATGATTGGGCTAGACCTCAGACAGAGCATCCTAATTGGCTAGTTTGAGTTAAAAAGGTTATTTCTTGCTTTATCTAAGCCCCATGTTTGCTCTTGTTGGCATGTACCACAGCATTGTGCACTGCCGTGCAGCAGTGGTTACCAATGGTGGTTAGAGATGCAAACATCTTGCTTGTTAAATTTTCCCTTTGCACTTTTCTTGGTGTCCTCTGGAGGTTTTTCGCAGCCCTGCTCTACTGTCAGGTGGAACACTGAGCCTAACCTCAGAGGTATCAACATACCTCTCAGCCACTAGCCATTCCTAAGTATGACCTCTTTTCCTAACTATATTAATTTACCTAATACTATGGACAGACAATTTCCCAGAGTTTCTCTAGACAGCTTGGTCAACATGGGCATCCTGAGGCAGTGTAGCAGCTGTCTCATGTTCACCGACAGCCATCTACTTCTAGTTCACACAAACTCAACATGTGAGAGATGCAACTATATTAAGAACCTTGAATCCATGCTCTCTCGCACAATAGTCAGTACATATGACAATGAGTGGGTTATCAGCATGTACACCTTACCTCCTACTCCACCCAAACCCATATCACACAAACCTACATATGCTGAGGTCCTCACCAGAAATATAGCTAAACACCAGAGACCTCTCAAACACAAACACAAACATGCTACACATAATACTTATTCTGCAGAACACAACACACATGATTGCTCATGCACCATTATCTCTCCTGTCAAGCCTTTAAGGCAAAATACAAAACCATTAGTCATAGGTGATTCCATCATGAGACACACAGATGTCCCCCTCACCAGACTGGATAAGGAAAAGGTCATAGTCAGTGGTCGGTCATGTGCCAGGATATGCCATATAACACATACACGCAAGTCTCTCAACAACAAGTACTGTTATAACTCCCTCATAGTCCATGTTGGTGTGAACAACTTGAGATGTACCTCTCTGGACTCTATGAAGAGATACGACTGAGCTCTTACACTCTGTGTCTCAGGCAGGTATGTCCCTAGCCTTAAGCAGCACTTTACCTTCACCTAGGATGATGTCTCAATACAAACAGAAAGTGACTGACTTCAATAGTTAACTTAGTTTCTGGTGTCATTCTAAGGTGCTCCAGTATCTATCAGCATGGGATGACATGATCGACACACCTCGATGCTTTGCCGCAGATGGTCTTCATCTGTCTCCCTTAGGATTTTGGCTACTGGCTAAGGCTCTTGCCACCCACATAGTGCCTTTTTTAGGTAATGTTTCAAGGACAAAATTGCTGACGTAAAAGCTCCATCTAAAAACAACCTCAAGGTTATGCTGCTAAATGCTAGGAGTCTGAACATGAAACTGCACTCCTCACCTGGGAAGATGCACACATTTGTGCAGTCACAGAGACTGGTTTCAAGGCTGTGGGGAGCACCCCAGCCAAACCAGGTGACACCTCCTTCCACATGTTCAGACCACAAACTGAAGACATGAAAACTAAAGGAGGTAGTGCATCAATATTCATTAACTCATTCACCCCGAGTGCCTTCTCATGGTGCCTGTGCCTTTAAGGCCGAGTGCGCCATGAGAAGATACAGTTTTCAAGCCATTCCCCCCGAGTGCTTCCACAAGCGAGAGAAAGTGTACTGCTAATTTTTAGTGCAACGTAATGTAAAACACTCTGAAATCGTAACTAAATATGTAATTTATCATATCTAGTTACGATTCAGTGTGTTTTAACATTATGGTCACATTGAAGTTTTTGTAGAAAAAGCATTTCCAAAAGTTCTTGCTAAGAAAGTGGTGGCAGCCAATCGGATTCTTGCATTCCGAGCCACCACTTGCATAACACCTCCACCCCATACCCAAGCTTCTTTTGTTCGCCCCTAATAAATAGTGGGTCCAGCAGCAGGTAATTCCTTCTTTTCTTTTTGCGAAGAACTGGAGATTTTACCTGCTACTGGATCCTCTATTGTACAGTCAAGGAATTCACGGACCACCATATAGACACTACGAGGAGTTCCCGTTCAGCCACTGCAGTTCGAGTTCCCGGTCATCTAAGCACAGCAACTACCGTCTCTTCCTGCCGTTCCCTACCCAATTGGTGAGGTACTGTACTTGTTTTTTCTATTTACTTGTTTTTTTCCTGTAGATTTAGGCAATGGCACGCACCGGTCCCTTACTTGCGTTGTTTTTTTTTTTTTATAAGTTGCCTAAAATTTAAGCAGCAGCTCAAAGAACTTATTTTTATATGCTCGGAAGCTCAATGTTTTTTTTTTTCTCCTGTGGTTAGTTAGATGTTTACTGTGATAGTCGGAACCTATGTCCTAAAATTTTCAACATAGCAGCACACGTTGCTCGGAAGCTCAATGTTTTTTTTTTTCTCCTGTGGTTAGTTAGATGTTTACTGTGATAGTCAGAACCTATGTCCTAAAATTTTCAACATAGCAGCACATGTTTGTAAAATTAAAGAAGGTAGTTTGTGTGTTTTTTTTTGGGTTGTAGCTAAACATTGATTTTCATTCCTAGACGAACTTTGTAAAGAGCGGTCACCCAAAAATACTCGCGTTTTCTTGCATTAGTCTTTTTTTTTTTTGGAGTTGAAAACTCACTAATGGGAATCTTTGTTGTGAAGTATAAGATCAGATTAGCGGATAAATTACTTTTAAATTATGTTATGTAGAGTTATGTAGAGTTACTTTAGATTTGTAAACTATAAAATGAATATCGACTACATTTTAGAATGTGACACAGGAGGGCTTTCCCTTGCATAACTTGTTTTTGTTCTTATCTCTGATACATCTTGCGTATCTATCACCGCAGTAATATAATTATACTACACATCAGTCAGCGTAGCACTTTTTGCACCAGCAAACAAAGTAGTCGTTATCTCCAGCAAACAAACAAAGTAGTCGTTATCTCCAGCAAGTGCAAGGAGTCCGTGGACTGTTTGGTATTTTACGTTGGTTTGGTACATTTAGGTTTTCAAGCGTAGCACTTTTGTCAACTTCAAGGTAAACCTAGAAATTTCAAGTTCTCCCACAGCCTGTCTTGTGCTGCTGTCCTTCAAGTTGGAAGGGAACTTTTGAAAGACTTCCTTTCCACTTTAGGAGCTGGAGTGCTGGTGGAACTGGTTTTCTCTATAAAGGTTAGTTTGTTACTACATAACGTAACTCTTGCTCCTAGCAGCTGCTCTATCTGACAAAAAGCAGAAATAGTGTTCAGTGTGTAAAACAGAGATACACTGAAATGAGGCAGACTTAATATGTGAATTAAATAGTGTAGCGTCCGTGAAAATAAACTTCCACCTTATTAATGCAGATTGCCAGGCAAGATATTTGCACATGTATGATGAGCAGATTGACTGGAACAAGTTTGCACACATTGTGATTTCTGACCAGCATAGCGTAAAGTAGTTATAAAATATTTGTATTTCATTTAAATAATTCGTTTCTGTAAAATTAATAACTCATTACGAAAAGTTAATTTGAGCACTTGGAGGATCCTCTTGTTGTTGCCAGTGCCCATTAATTATGAAATGTAGAGTATAATAAAATGAATATTTATATACAAGTATTATTTCTCCACCAGACTGTTCACGCAGATATAAAAAATTAATTGTTTTAAAATATTTGCACAAGAATTACTTTTAAATTTTAAAAGTAGACATCCTGCTCTGGTGGGTTAGAGGAATAAACCACTGACTGCGATCCAGGAGACCCAAGTTCAACTGGGGGCTTGAGGGTGCTGAGACTGACATGGGAAGATAGATGTGCTTATCCTGGAGGGTACAGGCAGTGCCATTTATAGGTTCTAGCATTCCTTTGGTTGAAGGAGGTGGGCCTGCAATCTTAGGGGTAGATCTCTGTTGCACCAAGCCACTTGTGGGGTTGCTTTATTGAACAAGTGCATGGGAGTGTGCACTTGTGTAGGGGAAGCTGTTGTGACCCCTGCAGTAATGCAAGTATCATGCCCACCCCCCAGCCCAAACAGGAGAGGGTTATTCCAATAAATAAAAAAAATATATTTTTGCCAGGATGCTGACAAAAGGTTTCAAGGCTGATTGGTCAGCAGGGGCAAAAAGCATGCAAAAAAAAATCTTTGCATACATAAAGCTAATCACATTACAAACACTGCAATGTGTAATATGAATGCAAATAAGAATGCACTAAATATTTAAAAACTCTACAGTAAAACAATGATTTAAAAATCTTTGAGGAGAAAACACTAGCTAACTGATGAATACTGCAGTGTATAGAATGGTTGCAAGCCAGAAAATACAGCAAAGAAAGTTGGAAATAAGATCTGTCAAACTCCTACTGCTCCCACCCTGAAAGGCACACAACACTAGAAGAATAACACCCTGAGAAATTAAAAAGGAAAAATTACTGCTTGTCCCTCATTACTAAAAGAACAGCAAAGGTTATTGTCTATAACTCACTCTGTGTGACATATTCATAGTTTACCAAAGTGGGTCTAAAGCACTGCCAGCCAGTCCCTAAAGTCCCTTTTCAAAAATTTTTGTCAAAAAATGGCTAAAAACAACAAAAAAAAAATTCCCCCAAAATTTTTAAATGTTTAAAAAATTTTTTTTTTTAAATTTTGGGTTTTTTTTAAAATTAAAAAGGGAAAAAATTTTTTTGAAATCCCCAAAAAATTGAAATTTTTTTGAAAACAAAAAAGAAAAAGGGGGAAACACTAAAGGGGGAAAAAAAAAAAAATTTTAAAAAATTTTCGGGTCCCTAAAGTTTCTTTACCTTTTTTTAAAAAGGGGGCATGGGGGAAAACTTTTTTTTTTTTTTAATTTTTATTTTTTTTTTTTTTTTTTTTTTTTTTTTTTTTTTTTTTTTTTTTTTTTTTTTTAAAATTTTAATTTAAATTTGTGGACTGGGCAATTTCTAACCAGGATTTAATCATTTATAAAGGGGGAAAAAAAAGCTAAAATAAAAAAAGTTAGTGGCTTTAAAAAGTTTACGTAATGGACAAAATTTAAATTTAACAAGTATCAGGTTTTCTTTTTTTTTTTTAGCAAAATTTAGAAAACCCTTTAAAGAAAAAAAACCCATCTATCAAATTTTTTTCAGGAAAAAAAATTTCATTAACCAACATTAAGATTGACTTAAAATACTTTTATTTCTTATGTTTAACTTTTTCAGTTGGGGAAACAATTGTTTGGCATTGTGGCCTGCACCTGTGTTGGTGTTTTTTTTAAATTTTATTTTTTTACCAAATTTTCTGATTACACAAACAATTTATATGACTCTTTCATTGTTGGGTATTTGCTAAAAAATAATAATTCAAAAATAATTTATTTTTTTGTTGTAAGTGAATGGCAAAGCAAGTTTCAGTTAATTTTCTTTATAATATGAAAGTGTTTTCCCTATGAATAAATGTCTTTGATGATAAAATGGACTATATTTTATGCATTTCCCCTGGCTTTTAAGTTGGGAAAAAAAGCTATGAAATTTCTTTTTACTATATGGTTATAACAGATAAAATAGCTTAAAAATATGTAAGTGTTGTAATTTTGAAGGGTTATAAAGTTTCTGTTCATAACATCAGAATAATGTAATGAATGTCAGCAATTATCTTCTGGGCATGCAAAATTTTTGCAAGCATTACACAGTGCATATGCATAACTTTGCAAGTATTGCACAGTGGTTACAATATATATTTTTTTCAGGAAAAACTTGGTGTCACTGTTATTCCATGCGAATTTTATCACTTTGATGAAGGGGAAAAAATTTGGTTTTTCTACTTGCGTGATTGCAGAAACCACATACTTTCATTTCTTTTAAAAAAATTTAAGAAAAAGCAGTCTGGAAAAATTTTAAATTACATCTTCAATTTGTTTTCAGGTGGAAAAGGTTTTTTGTTTTATGAATAATTTGAGTATATATTATTGACTCCATCCTTTTTTGGAAAATCTTTTTATTTTTAACACAAACAAACCAAATTTTTATTTTTTGAATATTTTAAATTATTTTTTTGTTTTGAATTTTAAATTTTTTTTTAAATTTTTTTTTTTAATATACCCCCCCCCTTTTTTTTTTAAAAAAAATTAAAATAATTTTAAAATATAAAATTTTTTTAATTTAAAATTTAAAAACTTTAATTTTAAAAAAAAAAAAAAAAAAAAAAAAAAACAAGAAAAAAAAAAAAATAAAATAATTTAAAAAAAAAAATTTAAAAAAAAAAAAAATAAGATAAAAAAATTAAAAAAATTATAATTTAAAATTAAAATAATATTTAAAAATTTTAAAAATTTTAAAAAAAAAAAATTAAATTTTTTAAAAAAAAAATTTTATTTTAAAAAAAATTTTTAAAAAAAAAAAAAAAAAAAAAAAAAAAAATTTGGGGCCATTTTAATAAAAATTTAAAAACGGTGGGAAAAAAAAAAAAAAATATTAAAAATAAAAAATAAAATTAATAAAAAAAAAAAAATTTTAATTTTGGGGGTGAAAGGGTTTGGTTTAAAAAAAAATTTTTTTTTGGGTTTTGGCCCGGAAGGGTTTTTTGGTTTTTAATGAATTTTAATGGAAAAGGAAAATTTTTTTAAAATGGGTGGAAAAAATTTCCCCCAAAAAAAAGAAAAAAAGGTTTTTATTAAATTTTTTTTTTTGATTTTTTGGGGAAAAAATTAAGGGTTTAAAAAAAAAAAAAAGGGTTTTTGGATTTTTGAAAAAAGGGTTTTTAAGGAAAAAAAATTTTTTTTTAAAATTTTTTTTAAAATTTTTAAAAAAAAAGGGTTTTTGGGGATTTTTTTGGGTTTTCCTTCAAATTTTTGGGGGGCCCGGAAATTTTGTTTTTTTAAAATTTGTTTCCGGTTTTGTGGGGTTATTGTGCTTTTTTTCCCCTGTTTCTTGCCCGTTTTTAAAGGCTTACTCTTTTTTTGTTTATAGAAATTTTTTTTTTCCAGGGGTTTGATTTTTATATTGAAAATTTTTGTCTTTTTTAAAACCTTTTGGTTTTTAAAATTTTTTTTCAAAATTTTTAAAAAAATTAAAAAGGGGGGGGCCAAAAGGGGTTTTCAAAAATTTTTTTTTTTTTTTAATTTTCCTTGGTTTGAAAGAATTTAAAAGGTTTTTTTAAAAAAAAAATTTAACTTTTACTTTCCCCAAAATTTATTATTTTCCCCCCCTTTTTTATTTAAAAAATTATAAATTTGTTTCCCCCCTTTTCCTTCCTTTAAACCTTTTTTTTTTTTTTAAAAAACCCCAAAATGCTTTGGGGAGAAAAAGTTTTTTGTGGTTTTTTTGATTCACAAAAAAATTTTTTTTTTAAAAAAAATTTTTTTTCCCCCCTTTTTTTTCCCCCCCCCCAAAACCCCCAAAAAAAGGGGGGGGGGGGGGGGCCCCCCCCCCCCCCCCCAAAAAAAAAAAACCCCCCCCCAAAGCCTGGGAGCTTTATCTTTTTTCACGAAGACCTGGCCCATGCGTTTGAAAACTTCGTCCCCCCTCCACCCTGATAGTTGGAGTTGGGTTTGGTGTAAAATAGTCACAAAGTATTTTAGAAATTCCTGAGTCCCATGTTTTGTAGGCTTTGGTCCTTACAGGACTGTTTTCGTAAAATCCAACTTTAACATCATTGGTAATGCTTTTAAAATTCACCTCACCTTTAAAAAACACTCCGGAACGTCAATTTTTTCTGAGCAATTTTTCCCCCCAAAAAGGGGTTTTTTTTAAATTTTTTTTGGGAAAGGAAAAGACAAAAGGATATGGCTATTTCAAGGAAATAAATCTGGATTTGAAAGTCAGAACTTACAGGGTTTTTTTTAAAAAATTTTTTAAAGTTTTGGGGCCCGCACAGGGGGGAAACTGTTTAAATTTTTGGGGGGCCCAAAGGGGTCCGGATTTACGCTTTGAAATTTTTTGATGGGGGTTTTTTTAAAAAAAGTTATGGTCTTTTCCCTTTTTAAAGGCCAGTGTTTAAAAAGTCCCATTCAAAACAGGCTGCCCTTTTCAAAATGCTGGGGGGGATCAAGTTCTAAGCCCAATTTGAGTTCCCTAAAGACCCTATTTGCAGAAGGCTGGTTAAGGTGGGGGGGTTTTGGGTTTAAGGGCCCCCTTTTGGGTGGGAACCCGGGAGCATTTTAAAGGGTTTTTAGTAACAAAGGTTTTAGATTTTAGGGGGTTTTCTTTTGGAGCATGACCCCTGGCAACGTAGGTCCCCTTTATGGCTTTTTGCACTATTTACCTGAACTTACGGGGGTTCATTCAGCTGGGGAAAATTTTTTTTGGCAGGGGAGGAGTTCATAACGGGGCCAAAGGGGAGGGGTCGGGTTTTTTTTTGAAAAATATCTGAGGGGGTTTCAACAAAAAAACCTTTGGGGTTTTTTTCCCAATTTTCCAGTTGGGCCCGGAGTTTTTAAGAAACATAGCTTTTTACATGTACAGAACCTTCATGGGGTTTTTTTTTGCAGAGAGTTTTTTTGGACAAGTTTTTCGGGGGCCCCCGAGGCGTTTGGGGGAAGGGGGGTTTGGGTTTTTTTTGGGATTGCATTCCATTCTTTTTTAAAAAAAAAGCATTTGGAAATTTTCCTTTGGGTTTTTCCACGGCCCCGGGAAAAGGTCCCTCTCAGTTAAAAAGGGAAGTGGGTTTTTAGAATTTTTCCAGCTTTTGCGGGTGAGGTGGGTCTTATTCCAGATTTTAATGGGGGGGAATTTTGCAGATTATAGTAGGGGTAACTTCCAGGTACCTTTGTATGTTTGGATTTTCAGGCATAAATTCTCCCTTTTTTTTTGGGGCTGTGTTCCACTTTGAAATTTTTTTTTCCCCGGCCAGGGGAAAAACTGTTAATTAACCCTTGACCGTTGCTTAAAGTAGTTAAAAAAATCTTTTCGGGATAGTTATTTTGTCAGAAGGTTTAATTTTTTCCCCCTTCTTTTCATGGGGAAAGGGCAATGTTTTACGCAGGTTTTGAATTTTTCACCGTTTTCATTAAATGTTTTTTTGCATTTCTCCCCGGTTTTTTTTGGAGAAAGAAAAGTAAAAAATGGGCAAAGGGGTAAAATCTGGTGCATCAGGGTTTCCAAAAAAAAAAAAAGATTTATCATTTCATTTGAACCACCCCAAACAGTTTATATTTTTTTAAAAAAAAGTGGTGCATTGATTTTACTGCCCCAGGAAACACAGTGGTATTCTTGGTTTTTCAGGGGTTTTTTAATGTAAAACCCCCACCCCTCCTCGTTAGGAGAAAACAAAGGTTTTCCTTTTAGGAAAAGCTGGATGGTTTTAAGGGAGCGAGGTAGCACCTTTTGCCACTAAGAACCCGGGGGAAAATGTTTTGATCGGGGTGCCCCCCCAATAAAAAAACCCCTTGGGTAAAATCTTTCCCCCCTGGCCCCTAAGTTTAAAGCGCCTACCGTTTTTCATGCCGCGTGAATGAGGTCCACTTCCCAATAAGGAAGGTGCCCCCCGTTGGAACCCCTTTGGAAAGGGCACAAATTACGCCGGGGGCATGCCTTTTTTGTGTTCCGGCACCGCCAAAAACCAGCAGCAGTCCTCCACGGATGGGACTGCTGGATAAGGGGTTGTGCCCCGCCCGTCTGGGAAGATCCCTTTGGTGATTTTGATGGAGAAACCTCAAAAGCCGTAGTCCCTTTTCCTGAATGGGGGTTTCCTGAGGAAAATTCCAGTTCCTCCCGAAGCAGACAATTGTATCTTCAAAAATCCTCAACCCTTAGTTTTCCCTTTCCAATGCCTTTAAGAGGGTAGCATGCCCACCAGAAAAAAAATGGGGAAAAAAAATTTAAATTTTTCCCTTGAGGTTTGGGGGCCAGTAGGACCAAAGATACCTCGAAACCAAAAGGCTTCCTGAAATTTATGCCCCGGGGCTTACCCTGTTTCTTAAAAAAATCCTTGCTGCACGGGGAGGCCCCCTTGATAGGGGGGTTTTTTGGGGGAAAAATTTTAGGGGAAAGTGCTGCTGTCCTCGGTAAGCATGGGCTTGGGTGTGCCACTTTGATGTACTGCAAAAACATGCAAAAAGACACAGCCTGGGTCAGTCTAGGTCTTTTGACATGTTGCCTTGATGTATCTCTCCCCTCAGTCTCCCTCCCTTCCAGTAGGTCAGGACAGCAATTAGTGAGTTACTTCAGTCCCTCATCCCTTAGGTCCATTGCTGAATGGGCACATGTAAAGAGAAAAGGCAGAGGTAAGGCAGACTGCTGCCACTGAAGGAGGTCATGAGACCATAGTGGTATCAGCAGTCTGAGTGGGCAGCCGGCACAGCTATGGGACACTACAGATAACCAACATCTGGAGCCCCATGCCTGTCCTTGGCATATTAGTGGAGCGGTCCTTACCCTGCTTTTTCTCTTTACATGTGCCCTGGCTGTGCACCCTTGTCAGTGTCCACCCATGCTTTATTTCAGATAAGGTAAGACTGTCTTCTGCTGTTCTGGGAGTCACTGGAAAGGGAGCAGCCAAAAACCTTACGCTGTCCCATCGCCGAATATTGTGTTGCTGGGTGCATCACAGGGGCATACCCAGCCAGCATGGATCTTGTGATCCACCGGGATCGCACTTGGGAACCTGGAGACTCTACAGCACAGTCCCATAGTGCTGCTGTCCTCGGTAAGCATGGGCTTGGGTGTGCCACTGTGATGTACTGCAAAAACATGCAAAAGGACACAGCCTGGGTCAGTCTTGGTCTTTGACATGTTGCCTTGATGTAGCTCTCCCCTCAGTCTCCCTCCCTTCCGGTAGGTCAGGACAGCAATTAGTGAGTTACTTCAGTCCCTCATCCCTTAGGTCCATTGCTGAATGGGCACATGTAAAGAGAAAAGGCAGAGGTAAGGCAGACTGCTGCCACTGAAGGAGGTCATGAGACCATAGTGGTATCAGCAGTCTGAGTGGGCAGCCGGCACAGCTATGGGACACTACAGATAACCAACATCTGGAGCCCCATGCCTGTCCTTGGCATATTAGTGGAGCGCCGTCCTTACCCTGCTTTTTCTCTTTACATGTGCCCTGGCTGTGCACCCTTGTCAGTGTCCACCCATGCTTTATTTCAGATAAGGTAAGACTGGAAGGGAAGATGTTCACTGGTTCAGAAGGGATGGCATTCACCTAACTGAGGAGGGCATTGCATTCTTCTTGACCAACCTCCACAATGGCGTGAGGAGAGCCCTGCATGATTGTGAGAAGAATGGAAAACACCCATGACCAAGCTGGACCAGTATAGTAAGTAAAACACTATTATGAAATGTGTTATGCAAAATTTATTTCTCTGAGCTTGGCAAATAACTGTTATGGAAATTATGATTTTTTTTTTTCATATTTTGGTAAATAACTTTGCAAGGGAGCATCTGAATGTGCCAAGTAATATCTCATTTTGAAGGCAGTATTGCTGGTTCTAATATGGTAAAAGAATTGTGCCAGTATGTTTGACACATGTGCAGAAATCAAAGTTTGTTTGAGACTTATGGTTATGGAAATTATGATTTTTTTCATATTTTGGTAAATAACTTTGCAAGGGAGCATCTGAATGTGCCAAGTAATATCTCATTTTGAAGACAGTATTGCAGGTTCTAATATGGTAAAAGAATTGTGCCAGTATGTTTGACACATGTGCAGAAATCAAAGTTTGTTTGAGACTTATGGTTATGGAAATTATGATTTTTTTCATATTTTGGTAAATAACTTTGCAAGGGAGCATCTGAATGTGCTAAGTAATACCTCATTTTGAAAAGATTATTTATAGTTCTAACATGGTAAAAGAATGGTACCTGTATGTTGTACTCATAGGCAGATAACAGAGTTTGTTTCTGACTTAGGTTATGGAAATTATGATTTTTTTCATATTTTGGTAAATAACTTTGCAAGGGAGCATCTGAATGTGCCAAGTAATATCTCATTTTGAATACAGTATTGCTGGTTCTAATATGGTAAAAGAACTGTGCCAGTATGTTTGACACATGTGCAGAAATCAAAGTTTGTTTGAGACTTATGGTTATGGAAATTATGATTTTTTTTTCATATTTTGGTAAATAACTTTGCAAGGGAGCATCTGAATGTGCCAAGTAATATCTCATTTTGAAGACAGTATTGCTGGTTCTAATATGGTAAAAGAATTGTGCCAGTATGTTTGACACATGTGCAGATATCAAAGTTTGTTTGAGACTTATGGTTATGGAAATTATGATTTTTTTTCATATTTTGGTATATAACTTTGCAAGGGAGCATCTGAATGTGCTAAGTAATACCTCATTTTGAAAAGATTATTTATAGTTCTAACATGGTAAAAGAATGGTACCTGTATGTTGTACTCATAGGCAGATAACAGAGTTTGTTTCTGACTTAGGTTATGGAAATTATGATTTTTTCATATTTTGGTAAATAACTTTGCAAGGGAGCACCACATTGTGTGAAGTAATGCATCATTTTGAAGACAGTGTTACTCCTTACAACATGGTAAAAGAACTGTGTCTAGGCACTGTAAACACGTACAGATATTACAGTTTGTTTAGTCTTGTACAAATATGAAAATTATACATTTACAATACTTCTCATTATTATGCCCATATCTTTGCGAGGGAGCATGGTAATCACACAAATGATGCGTCATTTTGAAGCTGACATTCAGATGCACACCTTCTACACTGATATGTAGGCTCTGTCTGTTACAGGTGATGAGATATTATGCTTTGTTTATTTATCAATTATGAGAAATAATATACTAATCATATTTCTATGAATATCTCATGAAAGGAGTGTCACACAGTTATGGTTAAAGTATCATTTTAAAGCTGACATTCATACTAACAAATTAAATTCAAATTGTATGGGTCTGCATGGTACATAGACCAAGATATTGTGCTTTGCTTTTCCAAAAAATTAAAAAAATTGCACAATATCAGCATTCCTTGCCAAATATTTCATTATGACTTTGATATGCACTATCAACATTTGCACTGTTGGAAAGGTCAGTGTCTGCTGAACAACTTTCGCATTTACACTTTTAGTGTAGCTCTTATAGTTAAAGAGTTATGAGCATTTGTTTTCTGTATAGTATTACAAATGGATTTTCTGAAAATGAGCTCAGGCTGCTCTGTTGTTCCTATGGTGGAATTCAGCAGGCAGCTTTTCCTGAGCTGCTCTGGAGTGAATGAGTTAATGATCTGTAACAGGACATGGGATTGCCATGTAAAATGATATCACAGGGGAAGTGTGTGTATTGAATAGGGACACACAGATGAATTGTGGGATGAACATAGGGAAAGAGGACAGATGACACTACTGCATATACAGCAGAGGAGAGCATGCCAATGGAAGATGGTTGAAGCAGTAACAGCAAGCACATATCTGTATGGTACAGTATGGACTGTACAGTGAAAATGTGTTGTCTGTGACTGTTACACAAGGTGACATAACAATAGGGGGGGTGTCTGTGTGAGATAAGCATCCTTACATGAATAATGCAGAGGACATCTATTAGGGATCTGACATTCTATTGATGTAGGGTGCATATTGGGAAACTGTGCAAACTGATATACCTGAATATGAGTGTACTCTCAGCAGAGGTCTCCAGCATGGTGGCCACAAGTAAAGGATCCTGGCAAACATTACAATCACAATCATGGCGAATATATGAATAATACCACCACTAATCCCATGTCTCTTACATAACATATGTCGTGTGGAGTGATAACAGATGAGCCTGCACACACACTGGACAACTAGTATGATACATTCACACTCTATGAGGGTAACCAAGCACACTGTCCTAGTACTGTCATATCTGCAGGAGGTGTTAGGAGGGACCCTGCTATACCTGTATGTAACAGCATGGGGAATACAGGCTAGTTGCCTTGTGTGCATGGCATGTATCTATGGCACAATTCACACTGTCACAAATGATATACATGCCATTAATGTTGTAAAACACCTATGAATACAGTGTGTGCATATGGTAAACAGGTAGCACACATGCATCTGGTGTAACTAATGTAGCTGAAATCACTGCTGGTGTTCTGAAAGTAGTGTGCTCACCACTCCCCAGTACACTGCACTATGAGCATTTATCACCCCTCAGATTTTGCTGCCTGGACTTCCTCACGTTTCTTGGCTCCCGCATGGTGTTTACAAGATCCACCAAACGCTAAGTACCTGCAGTTCCCCACTACACTACACTATGATCATTTATCCCCCTTGGATTTGGCTGCCTGGACTTCCTCACATTCTTGGCTCCAGCATCACCTTTACAAGGTCCACCAAACCCTAAGTAGCTACAGTGTATGTTCTTGCTTATTTGGCTCACTACTGTGGCTTCTGCATATATAAATTAATCGGATTCTCTAGCTAGCAGTGTGCACACTACTCAGAGTCCTTTTTGCTCGGTTCCCTCCTCCATTAACCATAAGCTATTTTCCCTCCCTCCACTTCTTTTTAATTTTTTTCTAGCTCTCAACAATTAATAGCAAACCCTATACAGCCTCATATTAACTCTATTTTTAAAGTGTAACATAAAAGTCAATATATTTTATAAGAGCACTGACCTGCTGTTTGCTATTGCAACTGATTGTTTTTTTTTTTTCAATTAATCCTGCCTGGTTGTCTTCATGGTTCAACCAGCTCCATTCAGCCTTGGTCCACTTGGGCTCTCTACACTCCCTTATCCTACCCCCCAAATCTCACCCACCCCTACTTTTAAACTTAACTAACCACTCCCACAATCTCAATTAACCAACAACACTATATTTCCCCTTCTCCAATTACAGTCCAACTGAAGTAGTCAATTCCATTCCTAATATAAACTGTCTCTACACAAATTAAAGCCACAAACCCACATTAAACAATCCACCAATACCTTTAGAAAATAGCCAAATAAATATCCCACTAGTAAAAATATACTTCAGACATTTCCATAACTAAATAACCCACCATTTATCTTTACATATTTAGAAAGAATAAGTACCCATCCTCTAAAAGCCAGGTCCACTTTTCAGAAACTCTCACATCCTCACAATTGCTTCTAGATTCCATAAATTAATATTAAATAAAACATACAAATAATCATACCAGAATGAACATGCTAGCCATGTATTCTGCCCTTATGATTACTCTCACAACAACACCCCATTGAACTTCCTATCATATCTATGTAAACTTTGCAGTCTCTACTCATACCACCCCCTTCCTATCCAATGGACAAATCATACCCAAAACTATCCTGATAACAACTTCCATCTTCAACATGACAAACATTAATCAGGCTTCGTATACTATTCTCTCTCTCAAGCTTTCTTCACTCATCTCAATAAAATACAATAAATCTATGACAAAATTCCTGAACCTGATTACACACATAGCATCTCAACTCATTCTTAATGGTGATATAAACCCAAACCCTGGATCCAAAACTAATACAGACCACTCTCCCTCTCAATCCATCAGTCAACCACAAAGTTTTTACAACTTCCCATAAAAGGAGCTGGTCTGCTAATAGTAAATATTAATATCAGAAGTATTCTTAACACTGTACGTGAATTACATGCCACCATTGCTCTTTACTCACCTGGTATTGCTTTAAAAACAGAATTATGGCTAAACCCAGACATTAGCAATAATGAAATATTGCCTCCAGGATATAATATTCTTAGGTTAAACAGGAAAAGCAAAAGAGGAAGCAGTGTAGCCATTCTGTTCAAAAATAACCTCAATCTAGTATCCATTAATCAAAGCTCCCCTGACTTTAATAATGCAGAAATAATGTTTACAAAACTAATAATTAACTCTAGAAAACACTTAAATGTAGTTGGTGTCTGCACCCCCCCCCCCCGGTAACAACCTCTCCAGTGTAGAACACATTTTCCAGTGGACATCAAACTTCCTACTACCACAAGAAACAAGCATCATGGGTGATTTCAACATAGATTGGTACACTTGTGACTCTCAAAGGCCAACTAATCACATAAAACCTTCACGGCTTCTTCTAAATAATTCAATTTCCCACTAGGAGTGACAAAACATCCAAGAGACAGTCCATCCTGGACTGGATTCTAACAGACCCAATCTCTCTTTATACTTTGGTTGTCTCCCAAATATCCTTAGCGACCATCACCCAGTCTATCTGCTCAGACATTGTGATAATCTAATGAAGCTCAATACTTACCACCAAATTCATAATAAAATAAAAATTCCCCCCAAAGACTTTATCTCCACCGTTAAACACTGTACTTGGTCACTACTCAAGTACCTCCTTCTAGAGGAAGCCATAGATATTTTTTAAATTCCACCTTCCTTAACATCCTGGACAATTTTGCTTCTTCAAGGACTATAAGAATAAAATCCAATTTTGCACCTTGGTTAACCAAGGAAACAAGATCACTACTAAAAATGAAAGATAAGGCATGGAAATGTGGCACACTAACAAAACCTCAGCAAATAAACAGGATTATCTAGAATTAAGAAACAAAGCCAAAAAACAAGTCAGACTAGATAAAATAAACCATCACATGGCCAGCCAAACAAAACATCAAAATAATCCTCAAAATTTTTGATCAGCAATAAAAAAAAAATCCTACAACCAGGTCAAGCTCATACACCTTCCCCATCTACCAACAATAGCAAAAATAGCATTGAAATACAACTTTAGAAATATTTCACAGAAACCATCTTAGCCCTTACAAATAACAACTTATATATATATATATATATATATATATATATATGTATATATATATATATATATATATATATAAAATATGTCGCTGTCCAAGCAATCTATCTTAGTTTAAATTCTCTGTGTATTAATGAGGAGCTTTTCTACTTGGGCCTCGGCTGAAAAAGGACAGCTTGTCCGGTCGGGCTTTCCTAGATTAACAAATGTAAAATAACTAATTAAATAAATAAATAAATAAATATTGGAGTTCTGCACAATCAGACAGTCATGTATATTCCCAGAAAGAATACCTAGGTATGGACAATATGCTGTGTGACAGTGCACTGTGACAAAGGTGGTACACTTCAGTTACACATCAATGGAACATGTGTAGGGAGGTACATGGAGAAGGGTGCATTGTACTCAGTTATTGGTGTGATGAAGGTTGGGAGCCATGATGTTAGCATGCCCTCTGATGTGCATGTCCTTCACATATCCAGTTCTTATGTTACAGTCAAGGGAGTAGTCAGCACTGTGACCACATTATGGTGGATCTACCACTTACCCTCGCCCCCAGGGCACAGATCACATACCTATAGTTCTGATTACAGAGTGTGATGTCCACATTATATTTGGTTGTTGTATCTGTTTCCTGATGCAGCACACCCCTCCACATGTCTTGTCAGTGCAGGTATTGTCATGGTTGTGGCAGCAGTCTGTGGTATGTGTTGGTACTAACTGTAGTATACTAATATCACAGTTGCAGTCAATGATTGCCCACAAGCTGTAGTCCATCAGACAGCTGTTTGAACACAGACTGTATATGTCAACTGTGATGTCCATCACTTAACTAAGGGGCAGCCAATGGCCTAGCAGACACCCCTGATGTACTGACCTGATCATTGGACCTGAGATATATGTCACGTCACACATTTCAACATAGTGAGATTCTGAATATGTCATACACTGACCTAACCATTTGGTGATATAGCTGTTTATGGCCACACGTGACGGTGTTCATTGAATACCTTAGTGTGACTTCTTGTCAAATGCCTTCATGTGTTCAAGATCCACAAGATGATACTGCTGTCATAATGGATGCCCTCAATGACCTCTTTCAGGACATACTTCAGACTTGATGTAGCAGTAATAACTCATACAGGTCTATTGCATAAGCTGGGAATATTACTAGTATACATGTAGATGCAGTCCATGATAACATGTTGGTCTACCTCACAATCAAGGAGAGTCAGGATGTCTCTATACATGCATACAGCAGGTGCTGTCCCGCCAATGCAGGTGGATGCATGTTGATGTACACCCTTGTACGAGAGCATAGGCCGTGTGGAGGGTGTGTTGAACTGTGCATTCCACCATAAGAGGAAGGTGTATATGCTGTGTCATTGCATAGGTGATCAGTGATGTTATCACAGCACACTGATTCTGTGTGATAGGCCTGGAGGATGGTAAGAAAGTGCATACTGCCTGTTGTGATCTGGCCTAGGGTTGACACAATCACAATCACACATGCAGGTATCATTGAGAAAACTCCCAAGCTGGGGATTAAACCTTACATCAATTAATGGGTAAACAGTTTGATTACTGACAGAACACACCATGTGCCAGCTTGTGAATCAACCTGTACCAGTAGAGCTGTCACCATTGGCAAAGCCCAGGGGTCTGTGCTTGTCCCTTCTCTGTTTGAAATGTATTTTTCAACAGTTCAGGCAAAAGTATATGGCCTTTAGCTTACCAGGTTTGCTGATTCTTAAATATTGCGTGCAATCATTGAGTCTACCAATGGCGATAACATAGTGCAAGAGGATCTAACACACACAACTGAATGGTGAGAAAAGTACACGATCTACAAATAAATGCAGAAATGTGTGTTTGTAATGTTTCCTGTCTGAACAGTGGTGTTCCAAGTTAATCACAGCATTGACTACAGTCCTGCTATGCAGAAACCCAATGATGCAAGCACTGGGAACACATTAAGATAGCAATCTGAACTTTACCACCTATTGAAAGACTATGTTGTGCACATCATAAGTCATGCCATCATACTGACATCTTAGGATTGTATAACAGAACTCTAGTCAAACCTCATTACAGCACTAATAAAGCATAGTGCTCATTTTTACGTGTACCTCTACAGACACATGTAGCAGCTGGAGAGACCACAGGGCTGTCTTATCAAGATAACACAGGGCCTACACACCATGCCATGATGTATGTGGATAGATTAAAAGCCATGTCACTGCAAACTTTATTGTATAGGATGACATGACTTCTGCCTGGCCCCCAGGTCAGTCTCTGACCCTGCCCTGGTGGAAGTACTGCATATCCAGAAATGTGATATAGCTGATGACATCAGCAGTGTCTGTTGAGGAAAAGATAACAGTGTCCCACTTGCTGGTGTAAAATGCTCTCTGTAACATTAAGCAACAGCTCACACACATATCTAAGTACAAAGACTACAGAACTCTGTATTTAAGTCAAGCACCACAGCTGACCTGGAGTGTGTCAGACAACACGTTATAGCTGATGACATCATCAGTCTCTGGTGAGGACTAGATAACAGTCTCCCACACGCTGGTGTAAAATGCTTTCTGTAATGTCAAGCAACAGCTCACACACACACACGCATACACACACATGCACACACGCACTCTCTCTCTCACAGTTGACTACAGTGAGAATAAAACTTCTACCTAAGTACACAGACAGCAAAACATAGTACTTTATGCAAGTGCCACAGCTCAAGTCTGATTTAAACAGGAGTGCAGATGAGCCTATAGTAGATATCATCAGGGCATGTGGGAGATAAGAGGTTGGGAGGCCTGTATGAAATGGATGTGAAGGCATGAGCAAGAATCAAAATACTGTCATTGCATGGCAGTGTAGAAGTAACTGTAGGATACACACATCTGCTCTGCTGTTTAGACACACATACACACACACACACACACACACACACACACACACACACACACACACACACACACACACACACACACACACACACACACACACACACACACACACACACACATGCATGCACACACTCAGTGGACTGCAGTGAGGGCAGATCCCCTACCTATCTAACTACACAGACTGCAGAACACAGTACTTAATGCAAGAGTCACTGCTCAAGTCTGATTTATATAGGCATGCAGGTGAACTTATAGTAGATGACATCAGCAGGCCATATGGGGACAAGAGCATGTGAGGCCTGCATAGGCACATAGCCTCATAGGTTCATATGAGGCTACTAGGCTAATAGCACTATGTGTGTAGAAGCCTAGCTGTGTTTAAACACAAGTACCCTTTTGAGCATATCTGGGTGGTTGTTTTTAGCAGAGTGTGTTAGTGAGCAACAACAGCTGGCCCTGTCCATAAGGGACATAAGTGCCAGCTCAGAGGTGACTGTAGAATCACCCAACCAGTAGTCAAGGTTGCAATTGAACAGGTCATTGAGGAGCGATGCTTCACATGTACTAGGAGCCTATTACCATCTCTGGGGTGACACATATGCCCCTCATAGACAGGCCCAGTTGTTGCTGCTCACAAAATCATTTTGCTAACAACAACCACCTATATATGATTAATAACTGTACTTGTGTTTTTACACAACTAGATTTCTATAGCCTCATGTATAGTAATAACCACATACTTTTAAAACTTGCCAATACAGTATGTGAGAGATGCAAGTATACAATGAATCAAGAATAAATGTTCTCTCTCTCAAGTAACAACAAACAAGATATCAAACAGGTTGTCAGCACACACACTTCCCCTCCTCAAAAAACTAACTGCACAACACATAAACCCACATATGCAGGGGTACTCATTATAAGCTTGCTGAAAGAGCAGACACCTCACAAATCCAAACCTTCTGCATACATGATAGTTCCAACAGAACCCACTACACATAAAAACAAACATATCAGTGTCTCACCCATAAAACCCTTAAAGCAAAACACTTGAAAACCAAATCTCTTGGTCATAAGTGAATCCATTCTGTGATACATAGATGTCCCCCTCACCAAATTATACAAGGAGAAAGTCACAGTCAGCTGCCTGTCAGTTGCCAGGATCTGCCAAGTCATGCATGCCCTCAAGCCTCGCAACAACAAGCACAGCTACAACTCTGTCATACCACATGTTTGAGTAAATGACTTCAGATGTACCTGACTGGACTATATAAAGAAAGATATGACTGAGCTCTCAGATTATATGTCCCAGACAGTTATGTCTGTAGCCCTAAGCAGCATTCTACCTTCACACAGGATGATGTCTCAATACAAACAAAAGAATTATCAACTTCAACAATTGGCTTAGCTACTGGTGTCATCCCAGGGAGATCCAGTATTTATCAGCCAGGGATGATACGATTAAAAGATCACTCTGCTTTACCAGGGATGGTCTTCATCTGTCACCTCTTGCCTTTCAGTTAATGGCAAAGGTACCTGCCTCCCCCATATTTTTTAGGAAATGCCATAAGAACCAAATTCCTGATGTAAACATATCCTCAAAAGACAAATTCAAGGTTATCCTGCTTAATGCTAGGAGTCTAAATCAGAAACAACACTCAATGGAGGCACTACTTCGGAAGATGTCAATGTTTGTACAGTCACAGAGACATTGTTTAGGGTTTCAGAGAGTACTCCTGCCATGAAAGACTATGATGCTTCCACACATCCAGGCTGTAAAATGAACATGAAGGTACCAAAAGAGGAGGTGTATCCATCTTCATAAAAGAGAAATACACCTCAAGACTGTTTAAGCAGTACAACTCGTTAGAGTTACTCCAAGCCCAACTAACTGTAGGAATGACCCCCCTCCACATCATTGTTAGGTACAGGTCCATCAACATGAACTGTGAAATCCACACAGTGCATTCCTGGATGTACTTGACTCAGCCAAACACCCTACGCATGGGTGACTTTAACTATCCTTCCATTGATTCGGATACCATATATGAGCTCAAACATGATTGCCCTAAGGTTCCTGCACTTTGTAAACACAAATGTTGTGGAACAGTTAGTCCACACCCCCATTAGGGGCTCAAATATCCTTGACCTATTACTCACCAACATGGGAGATCGCCGCATCAGCCCATGTGTGACATCCTCCCTGGTAAGGACTGACCTTAAATCAGTCACATTCAAGGTAACAATCATACCTGAACCTCCCTCAGGATCCAAAAGGCTGAAATGTTTCTCTAAAGCAAACTATAGTATCTTAAGCAATGGCATAAATAGTTTAAAAACTCCTAACACCACTGACAGTAAAGACTCCTATATGGAGGTGTACATAAATGCCCTGTATAAACACCTTTACAAGTTTATAGACTTAACCATACCAGAACAGATTAAAACTTGCTAAAGAAAAAAACAAGCCACTCTGGTGAACATCTAGCATAGATAGAGTATACAACAAGAGAAAGAAACTGTTGCTCAGGAATTAGAAGGAACAGTCTCAGCAGAAGAACATCCTCCATCACCTGAACAAGCAAAGCAAATTAGACATCTTAATAAACAAAGCTCAAACCACACTAGAATATCAGGAGAGAACTGCAGTCAACTTTGTGTATTATAACTTTATTAGCTCCACTTTTCATCCATAAAAGAGTTCATCAGAAAAAACACTTGCACATAGTGCTCACTATTTAAATAAACCATGTTCCAATCAAAAGCCACATTCAATTAATAAATAAGACAATTAAGAATTTCTTAAAGCAGAATCATAACCAAGCCATCCAAAAACATATTTCAAACATTCATTAAAATGCATTGGCCAGCAATTAAATTGCTGTACATCCTCTAATAAAAAAATGAACAAATCCAAGTTTAAACAGCCATATATATAAATAGCATGTGCAGAATGTATAAATAACATACACAAAATATAAATAACATGTATATGTGTAATAAAAATGTATTAATTATGAAAGGTAGTATATACTTTGTTTCTAACTACTGCCACTGTTAATTCTGGGCAACTACTGCTACTGTTAATTCTGAGCCTTCTATCCTTCTGCACCCTTGTGAAAGGAGAGTGCTGTCTGTGTTATGCCATACCTCTCAACCTCTTAGTGCAGCTAATCTGGACAAAGCCTAACAAAATGGGAGAAAAAGGCCAAAAATAGAGATTGATTCTAAATGTTGCTCTTATAACCTTAGAAAGTTGCTGAGTAACAGGGTTTGTCTTAACATGTATTTTCTGAAATATTTGAAGTCTAAAACTGAAATGTATGTCATTATTTGGTGACTTCAGTCCTCAGATTATCCCACTGATTTGCCAGAAAATCACAAATTTTATAAGGGACAGACTAAAAATATGAGGCAAAAATCTGGACATTCTGCAAAAATCTGAATAGTTGAGAGGTTTACTGTGTCCCATCTGTTCAAGGATGATTGGGCTAGACCTCAGACAGAGCATCCTAATTGGCTAGTTTAAGTTAAAAAGGTTATTTCTTGCTTTATCTAAGCCCCGTGTTTGCTCTTGTTGGCATGTACCACAGCATTGTGCACTGCCGTGCAGCAGTGGTTACCAATGGTGGTTAGAGATGCAAACATCTTGCTTGTTAAATTTTCCCTTAGCACTTTTCTTGGTGTCCTCTGGAGGTTTTTCGCAGCCCTGCTCTACTGTCAGGTGGAACACTGAGCCTAACCTCAGAGGTATCAACATACCTCTCAGCCACTAGCCATTCTTAAGTATGACCTCTTTTCCTAACTATATTAATTTACCTAATACTATGGACAGACAATTTCCCAGAGTTTCTCTAGCCAGCTTGGTCAACATGGGCATCCTGAGGCAGTGTAGCAGCTGTCTCATGTTCACCGACAGCCATCTACTTCTAGTTCACACAAACTCAACTTGTGAGAGATGCAACTATATTAAGAACCTTGAATCCATGCTCTCTCGCACAATAGTCAGTACATATGACAATGAGTGGGTTATCAGCATGTACACCTTACCTCCTACTCCACCCAAACCCATATCACACAAACCTACATATGCTGAGGTCCTCACCAGAAATATAGCTAAACACCAGAGACCTCTCAAACACAAACACAAACATGCTACACATAATACTTATTCTGCAGAACACAACACACACGATTGCTCATGCACCATTATCTCTCCTGTCAAGCCTTTAAGGCAAAACACAAAACCATTAGTCATAGGTGATTCCATCATGAGACACACAGATGTCCCCCTCACCAGACTGGATAAGGAAAAGGTCATAGTCAGTGGTCGGTCATGTGCCAGGATATGCCATATAACACATACACGCAAGTCTCTCAACAACAAGTACTGTTATAACTCCCTCATAGTCCATGTTGGTGTGAACAACTTGAGATGTACCTCTCTGGACTCTATGAAGAGATACGACTGAGCTCTTACACTCTGTGTCTCAGGCAGGTATGTCCCTAGCCTTAAGCAGCACTTTACCTTCACCTAGGATGATGTCTCAATACAAACAGAAAGTGACTGACTTCAATAGTTAACTTAGTTTCTGGTGTCATTCTAAGGTGCTCCAGTATCTATCAGCATGGGATGACATGATCGACACACCTCGATGCTTTGCCGCAGATGGTCTTCATCTGTCTCCCTTAGGATTTTGGCTACTGGCTAAGGCTCTTGCCACCCACATAGTGCCTTTTTTAGGTAATGTTTCAAGGACAAAATTGCTGACGTAAAAGCTCCATCTAAAAACAACCTCAAGGTTATGCTGCTAAATGCTAGGAGTCTGAACATGAAACTGCACTCCTCACCTGGGAAGATGCACACATTTGTGCAGTCACAGAGACTGGTTTCAAGGCTGTAGGGAGCACCCCAGCCAAACCAGGTGACACCTCCTTCCACATGTTCAGACCACAAACTGAAGACATGAAAACTAAAGGAGGCAGTGCATCAATATTCATTAAAACTAAATACCCCTCCAGATTGGTTAACCGGTATGATTCCCTGGAGATACTTCAGGTGCAATTAACTGTTGGTAGGACACCTAATCAGTCATTGACAGCTACAGGACCCCCTCCATGAATCAGGACACCCACTCTGCCTATTTGGATCTACTTGAGTCTATCAAGATACATCTGAGCACCATGGTTTTGGGCAACTTTAACTACCCATCCATTGACTGGGTAAATTTCTTTTGCTCAAACTCACTTGTCAAAAGCTCCTCGACTTTGTTAACTCCAGTGCCCTGGACCAGCTGGTTGACACCCCCACAAGGGGTGCCAACATCCCGGATATGGTGCTTACCAATATGGGGGACCACTGTAGCACCTCCACTGTGAGGTCTTCCCTAGTGAGATCTGAACAAAAATCAGCAGCAACTAAATTAAAAAACTTCTCCCAAGCAGATTATAACCTCTTAAGGGATAGTATAAATACCTTCACTGCAACTCCCCCTCAGATGGAACTGGTGACTATGCCAAGTTCTACACCAATGCTTTATTCAAACACCTGTATAACTGCATTGACTCAGCCGTACCTGATAGGACCAAAACAAGCTTCTCAAGGAAGAACAAACTTGCCTGGTGGACAACTGGGATTGCCAGACTTTACAGTAGTGAGCCCTAAACTGGAAAAACTCCCTCCTCAGCTTAAACAGGCAAATAAGACTTCTTGTGGAGTCCTCCAAAGCAAACTATGAATCCAAATTAGCTTCTTCAACTAGGGACAACCATAAGGTGTTCTTTAGTTACATAAGGCCAAGATTTGTGCTGAACTGGTATTTAATGATACCATATATACAGAGCCTGTGGACATAACTAACCTGTCAGCCAACAAGTTCTGTGAAACCCTGCCACACATACCCCATGGCATTCCTACCACCTGTCCCCTACTTTGTATTTCTAAAGAATAGGTCATAAACTCCTTCTCTAAGGCCAAAAACACAGCATCTATGGGATATGATAACATCCCAGGATGCTTCCTACATGGGCTCCAACAAGAATTAGCAACACTATTGGGTATTCTTTTCAATCATAATCTAAGCACCGGCTTCATCCCAGCTGAATGGAAAATGGCCACTGTTATTCCCTTGCACAAAGGTGGTGCTTCCACTGACACTAGGAACTATAGACCTATTAGCCTGACTTGCCTTATCTGCAAGGCCCTGGAGCGACTCATCATGGATCTAATCAACAAAGATATAGGCAATCTCCAAACACTTCACCTTTCTCAGTTTGGATGTGTCAAATGGAGATCATGCCTGTTAAAGCTGGTGGACTTCTTCAAGACTGTCACCAAGGCCCTGGACGAGGGGAAATCTGTGCATACAGCTTACCTAGACTTAGCAAAGGCATTTGACATTATCCCCCACTCAGGCATCATTGACAAACGTATGCTAGGTATCAACCCTTAAATCATTAGATTGGTCACTAACTAGCTCATGGATAGAACCCCTCTAGTCAAAATAGGGGATTCCACCTCCAAAAGCAGACCTGTAACCAGTGGTGTTCCACAGAGATCAGTCCTTGGACCTCTACTGTTCATAGGTTCATAGGTAGGTACTATGCTACTGGCCTTAGGGCCTATATAAGCCTAGCCAAAAAAGGTACCCTGGCTTTTGCTACACAAGAAAATAATTTTCCTGTGCTCCTTTCCAGCACAGCCACAGAGGTGATCCCCAGGGTGAATTTCTTATTTCCCATCCAATCATCAAGATTCTTCTTGAAGAGTGCTAATGAGGAGCTTTGTTTGATATAGATAGGTAGTTTGTTCCAGAGTATGGGAAGTCTCTGGGACAGGAATCTATCCCTCCAGCATGTTCTGTTTATTGTAGTGACAGCGTTTAGGTCCCTAGAGCATGTAGCTCAGAGGGATTGGGATTTCTTTAGGTGGAGCATGTCCAACAGCTCAGGGTTTGACATAGCTTTGTATGTTAGGCAGAGATTGCCTCTGAGTAGGTGATATGTGATGGAGTAAATCTGGATTTATTTGAGATGGTCTGCATAGGGCATCTGCTTGAGGCCAGTAATCCTCTTTGTGAGGTATTTCTGCAGCCTTTCCAGTTGTTGTAGATGTCTTGTGAGGTACATACCAAAAGGGGAGTTGTACTCCATAATAATGGGTCTAATGAGTGATGAGTAGAGGGGAACAATGACCTCTTTTTTCCTGGAAGAGAAACCTTTTGTGATAAGGTGTGCCATGTAGAAGGATTTCCTGACTACTGTGGCAATGTGATTATCAAAGGAGATACTACTGACCACCTGTGTCCCAAGGTCTCTTATCACACTTTCAGTGTTAAGTAGACTACCACCTATGTAGTAGGTCATGGGTACAGAGTTTTTACCAAAGGGGATAAGAATGCACTTTTTGGCATTGAGCTTGAGGCCATGGCTTTGACACAAGGCATCTGTTTCCATGAGGCTCTTTTGTAGGATGTCTACATCGTTCGGAGTTTCAATTACGGCTCCTAGTTTGCAGTCATCTGTGAACTTCATTAGCCAAAGACCTTCAGTGTTAGCCTGTACTTCAGAAAAGTAGATATCAAACAGGAGAGGACCCAGGACTGAACCCTGTGGTACTCCACATGTCACTGGCCTGAAGTGGGATTTGGAGTCTGCAACTTTCACAGTGTGGGTTCTGTCAGTGAGCCAGTTGGCAACCCATCTTGTGACATAGGTAGTGGGGGATGGTGCCAAAAGCCTTGCTGAGATCTGGATAGGCTGTGTGAACCACCTTACCCTTGTCTACAGCTTTGGTGACTGCTTCAAAGAAGTCTATCACATTTAGGAGACATGATCTGCCTATTACAAACACGAACTGGGTGGGGTCCAGAGTTTGGAGATTACCGATGTTTTTGTGTATAAGATCCATGATGATATGTTCCATGGCCTTGCAGACCAGGCTTGTTAGACTAATGTGGAATTAGTTCCTGGGGTCCATGGTGGCTCCCCCTTTGTGAAGTGGTATAACCATTGCAGTGTGCCATTCAGTGGGCAGAAAGCCTGAGATGAGGATATGATTGAACATGGTGCTTAGGTGGGGTGCCAGTTCATTCTGCAGTTCATGTAGAATGCAGCCTGGGATGTTGTCAGGTCCCATAGATGCTGTGTTCTTGGTTTTGGACAGTGTGTTTTTTACCTGTGCAGTCGTGATTACAGGAACTTTACATTCTTCCAGTATAGAGATGGGCTCTTTAGGGGGTGAGAGGGGGGTAAAGTTAGCACTGAACCTATCTGCCAGGATGTTGGCAATATCAGTTGTATCTGTATATTTAGTGCCATTGTGCTATAACTCAGAGCAGATCTGAGTGTTGCGATTGAGATTCTTGACATAGCTATAGAATGCTTTGTGTTTGTCTTTAGAATTAGTGGTGATTTTGTTTTTGTAACTAGCTTTGGAGGATTTTATGAGGGATCGCAGCTTCTTACTGAGGCTGACCAGAGAGTTCCTCCAATCATGGAATTTTACTCTTTTTTCAACGGTTTCTTTCTTTCTTCTGTTGTAGAGTTTGTTTATGTCAGGGGACCACCAGATTGGCTTCCTTTTTTTGGAGGATAGCATCTTGGTTCTGTTAGGGATAGCACGAGCCATGCACTTGTGTAAGTGCTTATAAAGTGCATTTGTGTAGGATTCAGCAGTCGTACCTCTATTGTTCATCTGCATGGGTGTCGTGACGTTTGCCACTTCTGTCTTAAGAAGCGTGAAGTTGGCTTTGGAGAAATTTTTTACGGTGGTTTCCCTAATGGGGGGCGGGGGCGGGATGTGGATGTCTAGGGTGATTAGCTTGTTGTCGGATCTGACCAATGAGGAATTGACCTCTGGTGTGGAACACCGGTCACTCATATTGGTAATGACCAGGTGTAGTATATTGCTGCCCCTGGTGTGGATGTGGATAAGTTGATCCAAGGCATTGGAATTTATGAATTCCAGAAAATATTGAGCAAAAGATTTGGTACATGAGTAGTTTTTCCAGTTAATAGTAGGATAGTTGAAATCACCCATTATTAGGGTGTTGGGTTGTACCCTAATATTTTCTAGTGTATCAAGAAATGAGGATTGGGAATCCTGGGGCAGGGTGGGGGATCTATAGCAAGTTACAAATTGGATTGCAGTCTTACCCAGAGTTAGTTACACTTGGATAATCTTGGATGCATTATGCTGAGCAAATAGCCTGGAGGTGTGGATATCCTTAATAAATATGGACATGCCTTTAGTGTTTCGGTCCAGGTTAGGTGGCCGAAAGGTGTGGTATGAATTATAGCTTGGTAATGCAGGGGTACTCTCTGGAGCCTTGAACCAGGTCTCTGTCACTGCACAGATGTCGATGTGAATGCATTTTGAGGTTTAGACTTCTAGCATTGAGTAGCATTACCCTCAGATTTTGCTTGCTTGTACCTGTTAAGTTGGTGAATTTGTCATTTGAACCTTGCCTAAAAAATGCACTATAGGGGTGGCAAGAGCCTTAACCAGTATCTGGAATCACAAGGGCGACAGGTGCAGGCCATCTCTGGCAAAGCATCATGGTCTGTCGATCATGTCATCCCAGGCAGACAGATACTGGAACCCCTTAGAATGACACCAGAAGCTTAGCCAATTCTTGAAGTCAATCATTTTGTCCTTGTACTGTGGTATCATTCTGGGTGATGGTAGGATGCTAATCAGGGCTAGGGCCATATCTGCCTGGGGCTACAAGATCAGAGAGCTCCTCCATGTCTCTTTTCATGTAGTCCACGGAGGTACATCTCAGGTCATTCACACCAACATGGAGAATGACAGAGTCATATTTGTACTTGTTGTGGAGTGACCTGAGTGCGTGCATTATGTGGTAGATCCTGGCAACCTACAGGCAGCTGATAGTAACTTTCTCCTTGTTTAGCCTGGTGAGTGGAATATCAGTGTGGCTGACTATAGAGTTACCTATGACTAGAGTGTTGGGTACATTGTTATGCCTTATGGACTGTGGTTGAGTGGTTGAGTGGCACACTGAGTTTGTGGGCTATGTGTCATTTGGGTTGTGTTGGGGGATGGAGGTTGCTTGCATTTCTGCTTTGGAGGTCTCTGTTGCTTGAGCAGATTTTTATTGAGAGTCTCCATGAATGTAAGTGTGTGTTTCGTGTTTCTATTTGTGTGTTTTGTGTATGTAGGTTTTGAAGGACTATGTGATGAGTGTGGTGCGGTGCAAGTGTTAACCTTCTACTCTTGACTGTTTAGTCCAGTCTTGGGTGAAGAGAGCTTTGCTTCCAGTTTGGCTATATAAGTTCATCTCTCACAGGTTGTAGTGTTGGGTGGTAGGAGGAGAGTGTTGTCTGTGTACATGAGGCAAGTGCTGCATTGCCTAAGATGCCCAGATTCATCAGGTAGATAGGAGAAAACAACGGGAGCTGACATTTAGACATGCCTGGAATCTATTCCTCCAAACTATAAGCAAAAACGAAAAATCTGTGGCTAACAAAGTGTGCTGATGGCTGCAAACTGGGAGTGGTCATAGAATCTCCAAATGATGTCATCATCCTATAAGAGGGTCTTACACAAACAAATGATTAGTGCCAAAGTCATGGCCTTAAACTCAATGCAAAAAATAGTATTATCATCCCTTTTGGTGAGAGTGATGTTCCTGCCAACTACCATATCAATAGCAACAACTTAAGTACACACTCCTTGATGAGAGACCTGGGTACACAAGTTGACCACAACCTTATCTTTGACCACCATATCTCCACAGTGATAAGAAGGACATTCTATATTGCTCATCTCATAAGTTAGGGCATTGCATCCAGAAAAAAAGAAGTTATAGCCACCCTGTATTCTTCCATCATCAGGCTAGTAAATTAGTACAACACTCCTTTTTGTATGTACCTTTCCAAGCTCCTGCAGTAATTGGAGAGACCACAAAGGTTCCTCACAAGGAAAATTCAAGGTCTTCAGCATCTGTCCTATATGGATCATCTGAAATCACTGTCACTTTACTCTGTTTCATACAGACTACTCAGAGGTGATCTCTACCTTGCATACAAGGCAATGTCTGACCCTGATTTACTGGAAATGATTCATATCTGTAAGTCAATGGTACATGGGTTACTCGCACTAATTACTTTAACCTGGTATCTTACATTAATAGAACCTGCTGTAGAGAAAGATTTGTCTCCCAGAGATTACCTCACTTTCGGAACAGACTCTCACTTCATGTGAAACAGAGCACTTCATTGGTCCTCTTCAAAAAACAATCTGGAGGATTGGATGGGTAACCGCAAATTCATTTCCTGGGGGTTCCACCTGTGTCCCTCTTGGTGCTGATTGTGGAAATAAGGGTAGAACTTGGCTAGGCTTGTAAGGGCCCTAGAGCCATTAGCCTAGCAACTTCCTATGATCCTACAATCTATGATATTAATAACCTTGTTCAAGCCGCTGAAAAATGGTCTCTACCCAGTTGGACTAACCAGGTTAACAAATGTCAATGTCAAGCCAGGGAAGTCATCAGCTTTCAAACTAATCTGCCTTATAGTTCTTTCTTTTCTAGTTATTCAAAGAAGACATTTTGTTAAGTCCTGTAAAGTTAAGTATGAAACTAAATTAGCATCCATAGCTAAGGATAATCAAACGGCATTCTTTAACTATGTCTGTAATATAAAAGAGAAGACCCAACTTTGTACCGAATTCATAGTGGATATTACCACTCATACTGAACCCGAGAACATTGCCAACCTGTAACAGACAGGTTTGGCAAAAATTTCACACCCCTGTCTCCACCAATCGTACCCCAAATCATACCTGCCACCAGTTCACTACCTATTACCTCTGAAAAACAGGTCATAACCACACTGGCCAAGGCGAAAAACACAGCTGCTATGGGGCTGGATAACATACCAAGCTGCTTACTAAGCAGTGTAAAGCCAGCTGTCTCACCAACAGAATGCATATAGTCAAAGCTGGGGATTCCTCCTGTACCAGCAGACCTGTTACCATCGGGGTTCCATAAAGGTATGTGCTGAGCCTCCTATTGCTTGTAATCTATTTCTCAGAAATTCAGATGATAACGGATGGCCTGTGGCTCACCAAGTTGACTGACTGCAATCTGTGTGCAATCACTGAATTCCCACATGATGTCAACATATTACAGAATGGACTGACATAAATAAATGATTATTGCAAAAAACACAGACTTAAACATAACCTCCAAAAAATGCACTAGTATCCCATTCGGCAAAGAAGTTCCTGTAAATTACACTATTAATAATACCTCCCCAATTTCCAACCCAATGATTTGGAAATGCAGGTTGATGGCACCCTCAACTTTGATGAACATGTGTTTACAGTGGTGAAGTAGACCTTTTACAGTGCACACCACATAAGTAATGGCATAGCATCCAAGACTAAAAATGTTATCAATACACTGTACTTGTCCCTCATCAGACCATTAACAGAGAACAATGCTCCCTTTTGCATGTACCTCACCAAACACCTGCAGCAGCTGCAGAGACCTAAGAGGTTTCTCACCAATAAAATCCATGGACTTCAGCACATGACATACATGGGCCCTGTCACTGTACTCTGTATTATATAGACTGTTGAGAGGCAACATTTACATGGCCTATAAAGTACTCACTCTTGAACCCTAAATTAATGGAAATGCTGCACCTTTGTTAATCAAATGAAGCAAGACTCACTGTAGGGACCTTAACTTAGCCTGCAACATCAACAGGACATGCTGAATAGACAGATATGTCTCCCAGATCTTGCCACACCTATGGAACAAGCTCCCAGTTCACAAGAAACTGAGCTCCTCAATGATCTTATTTTAGCATAACTTGGACAATGGGATGGGAAATCATAAATTTACCTCAGAGGTTTCACCTACGTCACTCTTTGACAGGGCAACCAGTGCTGATCATGGATTTGCAAATATGTACTACATATCGTGGTCTGTAAGGGAACAATGGTATAGTTTTGCTAGGCTTAAATAGGCCCTTGGGTCATTAAAACTAGTAACCTTGTATGAACCTCTGAATCTTGGGCCATTATGGTAGTAGCCTTGTATGACCCTCTGATACTATGAACCTATGCAAGCCTGCCAACATCGTCTCTCACACATGGTGTACTGATGTCATGTACTATAAGTTCAGCTACAGTCTTGCAATAGTCAGACTTGTGCTGTGCCACTTGCATTATGTACTGTGTTATGTAGTCTGTGTATTTAGATAGGTAGGAGTTCTATTCTCATTGCAGTCTAGTGTGTGTGTGTGTGTGTGTGTGTGTGTGTGTGTGTGTGTGTGTGTGTGTGTGTGTGTGTGCATGTGAGCTCTTGCCTGACATTACAGAGAGCCTTTCAAAGCAGCATGTGAGACTGTTATTACCATATTCTCAACAGACAATGCTGATGTCATCAGCTATATCAAACGTTTGGATATGCAATCATTCTATCAGGGCTTGGTCAGACATGGGCCTGGAGGCTAGGCAGGGTTTTATTTGGAGGGGCAGGAAGCCTAGGCTGACACAAAATGTTGGTGAGTGCGTGTCAGTAAGGAAGACAAGCAGGCAGGCTGAACCATGTAATTGTTGTGTGTTTGTGTGTCTATAGGGGTTTTCCAGGTGGAATTGGTGTGTGAGTGTCTGCATGAACACAGTCAAGCTCAGTGCTAGCTCTACATCTTGGCATGCTGGACAGGTGTGATCTGTGCATAGTAAAGGTGGAAGTTCATTGTTGTCACCCCCGACCACGAGAACTGGCTGAGCAAGGAGTTGCACTGACACCTCCACACCCAAGGTCAGATGCATTTCTGCTACCTGAATGTGACTGATGTTCTCTGGTCAAACTCCCTTCATAGGAATGCCCAGGACCATGACCCCATGGCCTACCACATGTGGGTGTGGACAGCACACTCACTGATGAAGCAGTGGAAGTACTGTCACTATGGGAGCATGATCAGGCATGGCCAAGTTGGCTATCAGCAGATTTTGTGGCTGAGCTACCCCCACAAGGATGCGTTTAAATCACATTATCGAAAGATGAAAACAGTGAACGCTATTTCATCGGCCCCAAAACATCTAAACATGAAAATATTGTGCATTCAGAACAGCAAATTTTTTCCATGGGAAAAATTTGCTGCTCTGAAACACATACACACAACACAAGCACATCAAACAAACAGCAACCACACACATACACTTAAATTCCTACATCTAGCGCTACACTAAACTAAGCATACACTATTATCTACCCACTTACCTTAACCCAAACCCTAACCCTAAGGTCCGTCACTATCGCACACTCACCTAACCCGCACCCTAACCCTAACTCACTAAACCACCCCAACCTTAAAGTCTGTCACTATCGCACACACGCATAACTCACGCCCTAACCCTAACTTACTTAACCCGCCCCTAACCCTAACGTACAATCGCACACTTACCTGAACCCAACCCGTAACTTTCCACCACAGCACTAAGAATAGAAAAGCCACAGAAATGGCCAACCAAATTCTTTCCCAATGAAAGAATTTGCTGTTCTGCAGCTTTGCTATTCTTAGTGTTCGCTGAATAGTGTTCGATACCAGAACATTCGAAGTTTTAATACTTCAATGTTCTGATATAGACCCACAAGGATGCCATTCCCCTCCCAGCAGATGTTCCATCACAGACACTGCTTGTTCCATGACAGACACTCCTTGCTCCAACATATCATTCATCCGATCCATTGAATCGGCAACAAGGTGGAGACAGTCATGCATGTCAGACTGTGCCACATCTACAACCCTGAACATTTGTCTGGAGCACCTTTCTGAATATGTCTGGGCCTTCATGATGGCCATAAACATATGTTGAGTGACATGGGAAGAGACACCTGCACCAGGAGGAGGACAGCAGGCCCCCTCCGAGCACTCCTATCAACCTTCCAAAGTGGCACCTTGTCCACTTTGGCTACAATCAGAGTCAACAGGCACTGAAGCTGCAATAGCCACATTTTCCTGATCAATGTCCTGACCCTCCACCTGTCCAATATCTGTGGGCTCAGTGGAGTGGGTATGTCTAGGCCTACTGGATGTGTCCAACAAAAATGCAGGGGATGGCTGAACGTTAGCCTCTGTGTCAGATTCAACCTTTGCACCCCTGCCTCAGTTTTGCCAGCATCATCTCCAGGGCCTGCTGATACACTGACATCAGGTGGCACAGGGCCCACACTCCCACTGTCATGATCACCTGTGATAACAAAACAAGAAAAACAGGAATAAATTATGTTTTGCTTACCATGTGCCCATCTGCAGAAGAAATACTCCTCTGTAGTTCAGATGGTCCTGGAAGAAGTTAAGCAAGAGATAAGAGCAATGTCATTACATGTAACAGTGACACAGGAGTAATACATTTATGCCTTAATGGACATATAAAGTATACTTTCAACAGGAACATGGCTGACAACTCCAACCTAAGGTTATTACTGTAACAATCTTCAACCCTCCAAAAAATATAAATGTGACAGAGAATTAACGTTTTAATTTTAATTGTTTTATTATACAACAGTCTTCAACTGTAGAGATACCAAAGCTTACCTGGAAGCTCCTCCTGGGACGTATTTGCTGTCTGTGATAAGTATGGCTCCAGCATCCAGGACATGCTGTATTGCAGACACCTGTGAGCTGTCAGGATCCTGGATATTGGCCAGGAACTTTTCATTGTCTGTTATGGTGATTCCCTAGCCAAGTCTCCCCTCATAGGCATCTGGTCATGGCCCACAGCAGCTGCTCTTCTCCTTGCAGATGTTATCATGTCAGTAGACATGTGGCGCACCTGTCCATAGGTTCTGCCATGACCACCCACGGCATTCAAGTCATCCACAAGCTGACACCATATTTGCATACTGTGTCCCATATCTCCTCATCCCCTTTCCAGTAGAAAAGCTCCATGTTGCCTAAAGGCATCTACTATCATCTGGTTCTCACCATCGGTAATGGGGGGGGTGGGGGTTCTTTGGGGATTTACATGCTTGGGTGGCATAGTCTTAGGTGTCTTAAATACAACAAAAGTATAATACACATATGTATCACATAACCACAAAATAACTGTTTCCAGATAAAATAGAAAAGTTACCCACTCAGTAATACCCACTAGAGAAACATCAAACAGCCTAGAGATGTGAAATATGAACAAGAGACAGGATGCAAAACAAGCAGAGTAACAATAGCAACATATTCTTGTTTGTGCCATGACAGTAACTCCACTTTGCTTCCCCCCACAAAAAAAACTTGTTTGTGCCATGACAGTAACTCAGCTTTGCTCCCACCACCCAAAACAACAGGCAAATGACACATTTTGCTAACAAACCATATTTGAAATGCTAAAAGTGCTATCAAAGGAACTGTCCCTGAAACATTTTGTACATAGACTTAGAATGTTATTTTTTCCCTAGATAGCTGCTTGTGAAGCATCCTAGGCTTCTCTGTTTCTCTGTGCACTACACAGTTGTGCACTGCTGCCATGAGTGCAACTCAGCTGTGCATTGTTTAGATGTTGATGCAGGCACCTACTCCTAAACCTCCATAGTTTAGCTGATTCTACTAGTCCCACAGCAGAACCAGTTCCACCCAGTCCTCTCCCCACTACTTACTACAGAACAAACTTGACATAATGGATGGACAGTTTCCCATGGTTTCTCCAGTCCGCCTGATGGACATGGAGATCCTGAGGCAATGTAGCAACTGCCTCATGTATAGTGATAACCCATTACTCTTTAAATATACTAATACAAAATGTGAGAGATGTATCTATACTATGAATTTGGAATCAATGCTTTCTCTCTCACGAAACAGCAAATCAGATACCAAGCAGGTTGTCAGCACACACACTTCACATCTTTCACAAACCAACAACAAAACACATAAACCTACATATGCAGAGGGACACACTAAAAGTATACCAAAAGAGCAGAGACCTCCCAAGCTCAAACCATCCATACACAATGCAGTCCCAACAGCATCCACTACACATGTAAACACACACATCAGTGTCTCACTCAACAAGCCCCTATGAAAAAATACCTCAAAGCCAAATGTTTTTCTTGGTCATAGGCAACTCCATAGTGAGACACACAGGTGTCCCACTCATCAGGCTGGACAAGGAAAAGGTCATGGTCAACTGCCTGTCGAGTCCCAGGATCTGCCAAGTCACGCACAAACTCAAGTATCTCAACAAAAGTACTGTTATGACTCTGTCATAGTCCATCCTGGAATGAGTGACTTGAGATGTACTTCACTGGAATATATGAAGAGAGACATGACTGAGTTCACTGATTATGTGTCCCAGGCAGGTATGTTCCTAGCTGTAAGCAGCATTCTACCTTCACCCATGATGATGCCTCACTACAAACAAAAATGATTGACTTTAACAATTGGCTTAGCTTCTGGTGTCAATCCAGGGGGATCCAGTATTTGTCAACCTGGGACAATATGGTTGCAAGGCCATGCTGCTTTGCCAGAGATGCTCTTCACCTGTCACCTCTTGGCTTTCAGTTACTGGAAACAAACAACAACAGTCTCCAGCCAAAACCAGGAAACACAACACAGGAATTTTCCTCAATAAATTGAAATAAACTAAACAGGAGCACAGCTGCTGCTACAATTCTTTATTCCACATCACATTCTGGTAACTCGGCTCCAACAGCCTTCAAAGGAATAACCTGATTACATTCAGTAGCCATTTTATATCCCCCTATTTACAGTGCTAATTAGTTAAATACATTCACTTCCTTCTAATAATGACTTTAATTCCCCAAATGTTAAAGGTGCCTCACAGATATAAAAACCACCCCTCACTTTTATAAAGTTGTTACACATTTTTACACATCTCCATTATAAAATTTCTTTATATAATAAATGTAAATAACTTATTACTTTTTCCATTTCACCATTTTCCATTGAATGTCCTATGGTTATAGTGCCTACCAATGTTTAAGTTACATCCCACTAACAATGATTAAATGTGCCACTACATTTTTCCTACTTAAAATAGTTTAATGTGACATTTTTCTTTACCTATTCATCTATGTATAACTCTTATAAGTCCCAGTTTACTTCCAAATGTAACCCTCTAGGATATAAAGTACCTAGATTAATAATGATTTTTGTTTCTAATTTTACAAATCTACTTTTAAATGCTTCACTTCCTATATTATCACCCCCCGCCAAAATGTTGTGCCAGTACACTAAAGAAAAAAACTATCAACATCTCCCCCATGTGACATACAAAAATGCTCAGCAATTGGACTTTCCATCCTTTTGTTTCTTATGTCACCTAGATGTTCCGATATTCTTAATTCTACCTTTCATTTTGTTTGCCCCACATACCACTTCATGGGTGTGCATCCACATCCAATTATGTAGACCACACCACATGAATTACATTTAAATTCACTTTTAATCCAAAACTTCTTACCATTTATCATCCAACCATCTACATTTTTAATCTTACTACATATTTTACAGGCCCCACATGGGAAAGCACCATTTCTATCCCTGTTTTTGTCTTCATTCTTCGATTTTAATAACTCTTTTAAGTTTTTAAACCTACCATAAGAAAAAAAATAACTTTTTCTGGGAACAATTTTCTTACCATTTCATCCCTTTTGATAACAGGCCACAAATTTTCCACCAATTTCCTTACTCTAAATGTCAGTCGAGAAAATTTAGTCACAAAAAAATGGGATCAACCTCCATAACTTTTTCCTTAGTATAACCAACATGTCTTCTGACAAAAGTATCCTCATTACACTTCTTGTTTCCCCTTAGCTTATTCAAGGCCACATGCATAATATTCTCACCATATCCCCTTTTCCCCAATTTTCTCTTTACCTTATCAAATTCACTCCTCAATATACTTTTATCAGGTGTATTAGTAGAAATCCTCCTAAATTCCCCATAAGGTAAATATCTTATTAAATGTGGGGGATGAGCACTACTAGCTTCTAAAACATTTTTTTTTAATTTCCTGCTGCTGTTTCCTTATGATAAGGTTTATATTGCAAACTTCCCTCTATATCAATATAAAATTCACCATCCAAACATTGCATGCTTTCTCTGTTCATTCTATAAGTAAACTGTAATCCAAAAGTGTTCTGATTTAATGTGTCCATAAAGCACTCAAAATCATGCATTTCCCCTTTGCACACAAATATCAGTCATCTGTAAAGCGCTTAAATAAAACTATGTTGTTCCTCATAAATTGTGTTGGATATATAACCATGTTTTCAAAATAGGACATAAATAATATTGCATATGAGGGGACAAATGCTGCCCTCATTGCTGTCCCTTCCACCTGCAAAAACATTTTTCCTTCATACTCAAAATAGTTGTGTGTTAAGGCATAGTCCAATAGTTGACAAATAAATGAGGTTCTAGGACCCTCCCCATCATCATTCTAACTGCTTCCAAACTTTTCTCAATTTTTATATTTGTATATAAATATTTCACATTCACACATACAAAATAATATTCTGATTTCCATTGTATATGCATCATATGTTCCAATATGTGCAACATGTTTTTAATATAATATTGGATTCTTGGAAGGTATACCTTTAACTGAGAGTCCAAAGAGATGCCTAGATTCTGTAAATAAGCCCTTACCCCTGAAACTATCAGTCTTCCTGGTGGTTTCGTTAGGGACGTCTGAAGTTTAGGAATCACAAAAAACTTTGCATCCTTAGGACACTTCAGATGTAATGTTTTGGTTACTGGTTAAGGTACATGCTTCCCCCATAGTGCTTTTTATAGGCAATGTCATAAGAACAAAATTTCTGACTTTAAAACATCTTCTAGAGATAAACTCAAGGTCATGTTGCTTAATAACAGGAGTCTTAATAAGAAACTGCACTCACTGGAAGCATTCCTTACTTTGGAAGACACAGATGTCTGTGCAGTATCAGAGACTTGGTTCAATGCTGCAGAGAGTACCCCGGCCATACAAGGTTACAATGCCTTCCACACATTCAGACCACTAAATGAACATGAAAGAACCAAAGGAGAGGGGTGTATCTATCTTTATGAAAGACAAATAATACCCCTCAAGACTGGTTAAAAAATACTACTCCAAAATGCTACTCCAAGTCCAGCTAATTGTTGGCTAGACCCAGCTCCACGTCATTTTTAGCTATAGATCCCCCACCATGAAGCAGGTAACCACACTGCCTACCTTGACCTACTTGAGTCTCTCACAATACAGCCAAATACTAATCAAGGGTGAGTTTAACTGTCCCTCCATCAACTGGGCAACATATATGAGCACTAATATGCTTGCCTTAGGGTTTCTGGACTTTGTTAACACAAATGCTCTAGAACAGATAGTCGGCACCCACACAAGGGGCTCAAATATTCTTGATCTAATGCTCACCAACATGGGAGATCGCTGCTCCACCCCATGTGTGGGGCCTTCCCTGATAAAGTCAGATCTCAAATCAGTTTTGTTCAAAGTAATGATCACAACTGACCCCATCTCTGCAGCAAAAAGGTTAAAAAAATTTCTCCATAGCAAGCAAACTATAGCCTTCTACTCACTGCCCAAATAGTTTCAAACCCCTGCTCACCACCGACAGCATTGTCTCCCATACTGAGGAGTACACTAATGCCTTGTATAAACACCTATACAAGTGCATAGACTCAGCTGTACCTGAAATAATTAAATCAGGATGCTCATGAAAAAACAAACCACCATGATGGACATCCAGCATAAATAGGTTATACAACAGGAGAAAGAAACTGTCGACTAAGAACAAGAAGAAGGGTCTCAGCAGAGGAAAGACACCCTCTACAGCTTGAATAAGCAAATTATACATGTTGTTAAGTCCTCCAAAGCTAACTACAAAACCAAATTAGCATCCCTGGCTAAGGATAATCACAAGACATTCTATAATTATATCCAAAATCTTAAAGGGAAGGCTCAGATTTTGACCAAACTAGTAGTGGACAGCACCACTCATTCAAAACCTGTGCAAATTGCCAACCTGCTAGCAAAAACTTCACTCCACTGTCACCAAAAATCATACCCCAAAATACACCTGTCACCAGTCTTCTATATAGTATATCCAATGAGCAGGACATAACTGTCCTCTCCAAGGCCAAAAACACAGCCTCTATGGGACCAGACAACATTCTAGGCCGCTTACTAAACTGTATAAAACAGAAGCTGGTGGAGCCATTGGGTACTCTCTTCAACCACAGTCTAAGTACTGGCTTTGTCCCACCCGAATGGAAAACTGCAACTGTGATTCCTTTACATAAAGGGGGTCCCTCAACCGACCCTGTGAATTATAGACTCATAAGCCTAACCAGCCTTATCTTGTAAGGCCATGAAAAGAATCATCATGAATCTAATCAACAAGGATATAGGAGACCTTGAGACTCTTGACCTGTCCCAGTTTGGTTTTGTTAAAGGCAGATTATGCTTGTTAAACCTGGTAGATGTCTTTGAAAATGTCACCAAAGTCTTGGATCAAGGCAAAGCAGTGCATACTGTCTATCTCGACTTAGCCAAGTTCTTTGACACTACCCCTCACTCAGGCATCATCGATAAACTAAACCCATATGTCATTAGATGGGTAGCCAACTGGCTCACCAACAGGATTCATACAGTCAGAATAGGGGATTCCACCTCTATCAGCAGACCTGTTACTAGTGGTATTCCACAACGATCTGTGATGGGTCCACTACTCTTTGGACTCTATCTGTCAGAAGTTCATGTGAAAATAGATGGTCTGTGGCTTACCAAGTTTGTTGATGACTGCAAACTGGGTGCAATCATTGAAATCCAAAACAATGTCACCGTACTACAAAAAGTGCTTACACAGACAAATGACTGGTGCCAAAGCTACGGACTTAAACTTAAAGCAAAAAAATGTATTATCATCCCCTTCAGTAAAGGTGAAGTACCAGCAAATTACAACATTAACAATACCCCCATAAGTTCAAACCCAGTGGTGAGAGAGTAGAGGTTGATAGCAGCTTTAACTTCGATCATCACGTGTCCACAGTGGTGAGGAAGGACTTCTACATTGCCCATCTCATAAGTAAGGGAATAGTATCTCAAACAAAGGAGGTTATAACTCCTCCGTACTCGTCCCTCTTCAAATAAATAATAGAGTACAATGTTCCCTTCTGTTTGCATGTCAACAGACACCTGCAGCAGCTGAAAAGATCTCAGAGGTTTCTCACCAAGAAAATTCAAGGCCTTCATCACATGACCTACATGGACAGACTGAAGGCACTGTTACTCTACTCTGTATTGTATAGACTGCTTAGAGACAACTTGTTCCTAGCCTACAGAGCAGTCTCCAACCCTGCCTTAATGGAAATGTTGCACATCCACAAATCTAATGGGACAAGACGCATTCACTCTAGAGACATTAACCAAGCCTGCAACATAAACAGGACTTGGTGGAGAGACAGATATGTCTACCAGAGACTGCTACTCTTCTAGAACAAACTCCCAATTCAAGTTAAACAGAGCTCCTCAATGACCGTATGTAAGTGTAACTTGGACAGTTGGATGAAAAAACGTAAATTCACCCTGGGGGTTTCACCTATGTCCCTTTTCGATAGGGGCAGTCAGTACTGATCATAAATTCATGCTCTAATATAGCTATTTCTCTTGATGTATGAGGGAAAGGGGGTAGAACATGCTTAGTCTTGTAAAGGCCCTAGGGCCAATAGCCTAGTAACCTCCTATGATCCCATGATCCTATGATATTTATTTATTTATTTTATTTATTTCACATTTGTTAACTGGGTTAGTCCAAATGAGTTTGCAAACAAACCCATTTTCAGTGGAGATCCGAGGGGAAAAGCCCCAGAAACATAAGTAAAGATAAAGTGACAATATACAAATATTAAATAATAATCACAATACAAAATAATTGTAAAAAAGAAAAGGTAATTAACTATTTGCATTGTATTGATATTAAGCAACTCATTTTCAGTGGAGAACCAAAGGGAAAGAGTCCCAGCAAACATAAGCAAAGATAAACATACAGGACAAAAAATATTAAAAATAACAATGCAAATATGAATTTAATTATAAAGAGAAAAACAAAAGAAAAAATTATGAACATTAAGGGTTGCACTGATAGTGGTATAACATTTACTACATATGAGAGTAAAAACAAAACATAATCGTTCAAAAGAAGGACAATGTATAGACATTGATAGGAAGTGGGGGGAATATGAATAGCATGGAGAATGGGAGGGGGATAGAAAGGAGGGGGCTATAGTAGGGCTATAGTAGTAGAGCTGAGGGTTTAGGAGGTTAGTTTAAGCAGAAGTTACTAACAGAGAAAGAAAATTGGGAGACGCAGCAGGTTATACAGCAAGATAGGTTAAGACTATGTGTGGTAAAGGCAACGGAATAATTTCAAGTTTAGTAGGTGGGATTTAAGCTCCTTTTTAAAACAGTGAAAGGAAAGGTTGGATCTAATATGGAGAGAGAGTTTGTTCCAATTTAGTGAGGCAGAGCGTTTGTAAAGTGGTTTGACAATATTCCTTTTGGGTTTATAAACTGAGAGAATACGCTGATCAGCACTCTGGGGAGGCCGGGGGGGAGTAGAAAGTAAGATGGGAGGCAAGAGCAGTGCAGGTGGAGGGGTTGTTTCATATGGAAAAGGTAGAGTGGAGTTGTGATTGTAGGAGAAGGTGTGGAAATTCCAGCATCTGAAGTTTGTTTAGTGAGAGGCAGTGATGTGAAGATAGTGGTTGGTTTAGAATCAATCTGACAATTTTGCTGTATGTTTGTTCCAGTTTCTGCATTGAGGTAGTTCGGAGATTGGTAAGGATGGGGGACGCATATAGAAGACTAGGAAAGAGAAATGCCTGCACAACAGTGTGTTTAGTGGCAGTAGTGAGGAATTTTATGTTCCTATAACGTAGTCCAAGTTTTTGGTGTTTTTTATTTTTGATAGCCTGTTGTATGTGCAAGTCAGATTTTAGTCAGTCATCGATTATTACCCCAAGGAGTTTGGTGTGTGAGGCAGGGAAGATAGTGATGCCATCTAGGGAGGAAAGAGAAAAGTTGGATTTAAGGTGAGAGAGTATCTGAGGTATGAAGAGAAGCAGTTGAGTTTTCTTATTGTTAAGGATTAGTTGATTGTTTCTGAGCCATTTTTCAAAAGAGATAAAGGAATTCTGTGTTAGTGTTTGCAGTTCAGAGGTAGTACTGGAGATAGATAAGAGAGTAGAGTTGTCTGTGTATTGTATTACAGATGATAGACTGCAGGATGAATGTAGGTTGTTGGTAAAAGTGTTGAAAAGGAGCTGTCCAAGTATGGAACCTTGGCGTACTCCAGTTTGAGCAGCAAGGAAGGGTGAGAAAGCCTGCTGCCATCTAACAGCTTGTTTTCTGCCAGTAAGATAGGACTGGAACCAGCCAAGAGTAGAAGGAGAGAGGTTTAGGTCTGAGAGTTTGTTAAAAAGGATGGGATGAGACACAGTGTTGAAGGCTTTAGAGAGATCAAGGAATAGACAGAAGATGAGGAGGTTATTGTCCCTAGCTTCTGCAACCCATTGAGTAAAGGATAGTAAGGCAGTCGAGGTACTGTGTTTAGGGTGGAAACCATGTTGTGAGGGGGTGATGAGATTTTTGTGAATAAGATAGGACAGTAGTTGAGTATGTATACATTTTTCAAGGATCTTAGAGAGTGCTGAGAGGGTAGCAATTGGTCTATAGTTGAAGGGTTCAACAGATTTGCCACCTTTGTGCAGAGGAGTGGTATAGAAGAATTTCCATATTTCCAATATGGTAGATTCCTGAATGGAGCAGCTGATTTAGATAGATACAGGATATGCAATATAGTCAGCAGCAATTTTCAGAAACTGAGAGGGGAGTTTATCAGTGAAGGGAGAGCATGGTTTTAGTTTAAGAAGCAGGGATTTGATATATTTAGTAGAAACAGGTTGCAATGTAAAAGACTGAGAGACAGAGGAGCATAGAGGTTTAGGTGGAGGTGAGGGTGACACGGATGAGTTGGGATAAGCAGAGTTCCCAGAGGGTAGGAGTTTAGAGATGCTGTCTATGAAGTGTTTGTTGAGTAAGTCTGTAGTTTCAGAGGGAGAGTGATAGGGGAAGTGTTAGGGATGGTAGGATAACCAGTGTGAAGCAGGGAGCTGATAGAACTCCAAAATTTTTTGGGGATCATTTGGGTGAGAGCTTTGAAATTTAGTGAAGTTTTATTTATTTATTTATTTATTTTACATTTGTTGACCGGGATTGCCCAACTGAGCTCAAGAGCCCTTTTTCAGCAGAGGCCTGGGGAGAAAAGCTCCAACATATTATACAATTTTCATTATAAATTAGCATTAAACAGCAATGTTACAGGATTATTACAAGGCATTGGCAATACAATGTTATACAGTGACAATAATCAGGAGTATAGCATAACTATTTCAAGATGTATAAAAAGATATATGTCATTAAGATGAGTATAGTTTTTGGGGTAAGTGGTTACAAAAACCCTGTTTTATCATGATGTAGTTGCATGAAGGCAAGACAATTACAATATAAACTTTCTCTGAGGCAATTTGCTTAATAGATTTTAGAAGACAGTAGAAAGAGTAGTCAAGCAAGATTAGAGAGAGCTAGTGAGATGAGTGTGTTAAGGGCAGAAAGTAGATTAAGGTATGAGAAGTAGGGGATGTTGAGGGAGAGTGCAGTGGCAGGACCAGTGACTTTTAAAGTGCTCTTTGGTGGCTGTCTTAAATTGTTTAGGATGTGTAAGGGTCCTGATTTCTAGTGGGAGCCTATTCCAGGCAATAGTGTGGTGATAGCTGTACATGTTGCATCCAAATTTAGACTTGGGTTTGTAGATTTGTAGTAAGTCTTGGTTAGAGCTTCGGAGAGGTCTGGAGGGAGAATAATGGAAGATGAGAGGGGGGTAGTGCTGTACAGTAGGAAGGCTGGTATAGAATAGAATGGATGATCTGGAGCTGAGAGAGAAGAAGCTGGTGGGGTAATTCAAGCCAGTGTAGGTGTTTTAGAGAGAGACAGTGATGGGATTTGTAGGTTTGTTGAGCAGCAAATCTAGCTACCTTGTAGGTAGATTTGAGTTTGGTCAGGAGTGCTGAGTTAAGATTTGTGAGAATTTGAGAATTGTACATTAGACTGGGTAGAAGGTAGGTAAGAGAGAGAGTAATCTTGGCTTTAGAGTTAAGGAATTTCTTGTTACGGTAAAGGAGTCCTAGTTTTGAATGAGTCTTTTTGATGCAGTTATTAACATGCAAGTTAAATTTAAGCTGATCGTCGATGGTTACACCTAAGAGCTTAGTACTAGATTCTACCTGAATGGGAGTGTTATTAAGGGACTGTATGGAGAAGGAGGGTTTAATATTGTTGAACTTTTCAGGTAGGAAGAGTAACAGCTTTGTTTTTTTAGGGTTAAGGATGAGCTGATTATTGGACAGCCATGTTTGAACTAAGTTAAAAGATGCCTGAGTAGCTGAGAAGAGCTTAGAGAGAAAGTTGGCTGTGTTGATGACTATAGAGTAATCTGCTTATTGCACTAAAGATGACTGAGGACAGGATGTATACAGCTGATTAGTAAAGATATTAAAAATTAAAGGGCCTAGGATAGACCCTTGAAGTGCACCTATTTTGACAGGAAGAGGAGGGGAGAGTATAGAGTGCCATCTCACTGATTGCACTCTATCAGTGAGGTAGCTGGAGAACCATGCAATAGTATCAGAGGAGAAGTTGAGGTTATGCAGTTTGTGCAGCAGAAGAAAGCGTGAGACAATGTTGAAAGCTTTTGTGAGGTCCAAGAATAGGCAAGAAATAAGTTTATGGTCGTCCATGGCTATAGAGACTGTGTTGAGGAAGGATAATAGAGCTGTAGTGGTACTATGTTTGGGTCTGAAGCTGTGTTGAGTGGGTGTAAGCAGATTTTCCTGTATTAGATACTGCATAACCTGTTTATGAATACATTTTTCTCATACTTTAGAGAGAGGGGAGAGGATAGCGATAGGTCTAAAGTTGGAAATATCAGAGGAGTTACCTCCTTTGTGTATAGGTAGAGTGTAGCACTGTTTCCAGATGGAAGGGACTTTTGATACAGAGATAGAGTGATTAATTAAGATAGATACAGGGGGAGCAAGAGAGTCAGCTGCTAGTAGAAGAAAAGTGGAAGGAATATTGTCAGCTGATGCTGAGCATGGTTTTAATTTAGAGAGTAGAGTTTTGATGTTGCTAGTAGGTACAGGTTTGAGGGAGAAGGTATTTGAGGACATAGTATTAGGAGTAGGTTCAGAAAAGTTGGAGATGTTAGTAATAGAGGAGTTTGGGTTTGGGTTGAGTAACTTAGATATTGAATCAATAAAATAGGTATTGAAGATAGTGGCAGTTTCTTCAGATGTCTTGTCTGGGCATGGATTGGGGGAGCTAAGATTATCGGGATGTAATATTTGGTTAATAGAGTTCCAGAATTTTTTAGGATTAGATTTTATGGCTGTGGGAGGTTTGTTATAGAAGTCCTTTTTATCTTTGTTTATGTGTTTTTTGTCAGATTTCTGAGTTCTTTATATTTTTGGAAGTCTGCAGAGAGCTTAGTTTGTGACCATTTTTTCCATAGTTTGTCTCTAGTTATCATAAGGGTATGAGTGGCTTTTGAAAGCCAAGGAGATATGGTGGACTTAATTTGGACTTTGCGAGGGGGAGCAAGTGAGTCTAAGATGCTAAGGAAAGTGGAGTTGAAAGCTAGGACTGATTCTTCCAGTGGGAGTTGGGTAAAGAATTTCCAGTTTACTTTAGAGAGGAGGGCATTAAAGGTTTCTGGATGGAAGTTAGAGAGTTTATGACAACTGATAAATTTAGGAGGCTTTGAGAAGTGGGGACTGAACCTAAGCACTTGTATATGGGAGTGACCACTCAGGGTGTTTGGTAGGGTTTCAGGGTTATGATATGTGGAAGGATTACATACAAGTACCCAGTCAATAAGAGTACTAGATGTGTGAGAGTTGTTTGTATGGGTAGGTTGAGAGATTAGCTGTGTAAAGCCATATAAATTAATATGAGTATTAGAGTTTGGATTACTGAGAGTTAACCAGTTAACGTTGACATCCCCAAGGAAGATAGTTTCATTGGGGATGTGTTGAGAAAAGTATGAAAGAATATTTTCGAGCAGAGGAATGTTGTCTTCTGGAGGAATATAGATGGCTGCTACTGTGATAGTAGTGTGGTCATTTATTTTAAGGTTAGAAGTTCAGCAGGAGAAAAGTATGGGATAGGTTTCATAATACTTGTAATAGTGAGGTGGTTGGAGTAGAGGATGGCAACATCACCCCCTTTTTTGTTTTGGCAATCTATGCGGAGTATATTATAGCCAAGGGGGAGAATGTCTTTATCAGAGGTTTGGGGTTTTAGCCAAGTCTCTGTTAGTGTGATGTGATCAGGGGTGTGGAAGGCTATCCAGGCATGGATTTCACTAAGTTTGTTTAGAATACTACTGGCATTCATAGAGCAAAAGGAAATATGTTTGCTTGAAGAAGATGAGTTTATTAAGCTGGGAGAGGTGGAGTTATGCATGGTGGGGTGATGGATGGGCCCAGTACTTGGATGTATGTTTCCTGATAGAAGCAGGGCTACATGAAGTTGGTAAAGTTTGAAATTAAATGGGTTGTAAGTCAAGTACTTAGTCTTGGTTTTAGATGCTAGAGAGTGAGGAGGAGGAAGTTTGATTTTAGGCAGAGGGATGTTCATGGAACATATAGAGGAGGAGACTGTAATAGAGTACTGCAGAGATGAGAAACAGAATGGGGATTAGTAGGATCTCTATTGACAGGTGGTAATGGAGTAGTGCAAGATGTAAGAATAAGAAGGAAAAGTAATGGAGGCAAGAGGAAAATGGAGAGGATTGCAAATGCCATAACCTAAGGTGGGGAAATAGGATTGGGATAGAGTGAGGAGTGGATAAGGGATTAGGAAAAGTAAGTTGTTATACCTGTTTGAGAGCTGAAGTAAAATTTAAGTGAAACAACCTGTAGTGGGAGTAGGGGATATGTAGAAAGAAGGAGGATTTGCAGCAGACTAAACTATGAAGTGATACATAGGGGAGGGTAAGGTGTTTAGAATGTTATAGCAGATAGGAAGGGGTGGAGTTAGGGGAGGAAGGGATTAGGTGGTTAGATATAAAGGAATTGGTATGGGGGTGGGTAGGAATGGGGGTGGGAGAAGAGCAAATGAGCCCAAGCGTAGCAAGGGTGAACGGAGCGGGATTGGCCAGGAAGAGTCACCACAAGAAACAATCAGCAGGCCAGGAGGAAAAGAGTAAGGAGCACACAGTGAGAGTCAGCAGATAAGTAGAAGAGGTGAGGAGGTGAAGACAGAGAAGGAAGAGATGTAATAGAGAGGTATACACAGGTATTTACAGTAAGATAAAAACAGTTAAAAGGAAACCACAAACAGAAAAACAAAAAGAGTAAAGCTAACTTAGAGTTTAGGGTAGTGACTAACTTATGGATGGCAGAGAGAGACAGAGGTAAGGTTTCTAAACAGGTGTGTATGGGGTGGCTCTCAGCGGTATGCAGGTATCCTGTACAGTAGGCAAAGTAAGGCGACTTGGTGGTATGAGCTTAGAACATACTTTTAGTGTAAACTGGCTATACAATAGATTTACAGGTGTAATTCCAAGAGTTGGAGCAGTATCATTAAAGGTAGACACAGTCTTGAGGGAAGACACTTTGCTTTAAAACCTATGGAAAACAGTAGGGGAGAGAGATATATTGGCATTTATCCAAAATAATACATTTTTTGCATTATTTCTGAGTTGCTTATAACCTTGGAGAAAGGTGGGAGTTTAAGTGGTTTGCCATTTTTTGCATAGAGCTTCATTTTCATGCATCAAAGCATGAGTAGCTTTGGAGATCCAGGGTGCAAAATTAGATTTGATTCTGATTTTGCGAGTTGGGGCATGAGAGTTTAGGACATCAAGGAAAATGTGGTTGAAATTAGTAACAGCATCATTGAGTGGGTGAGTTTTTAGGAAAGACCAGTTGATGGCAGAGTCTATAGTTGAAGGTTTCAGGGGAAAAGTTAGTCATTTTCCTACAATCTCTGTAGAGATGGGGCTTAGAGAGATGAGGAGAGTGCCTTAAGATAGAGATGGGAGAATGGTCACTAATAGAGTCAGGGAACGTAGAAGGGTTACAATAGTTGTTTGGAGATTTGGTCAAGATCCAGAAAAATTGTGAAACGAGTAGCAAGTTCACTGTAGTGGGTAGGGGTAGTAATCAGTTGTGAGACTCCATACAGATTTATGAAATGTTGGGGCGAGTTACCAATAAGGGAGTTTCAATCTATATTAACATCCCCAAGAATGATGGTTTCATAGAGGATGGATGTGTTTATCCAGGATATTATATGTTCAAGGTTAGGGATATTTTTATCTGGAGGGAGATATAGATAGAGGCAATAGCAAACTTCCTATAGTTATTGATGTGGCAGTCTAGCAACAGTAGTTCAGCAGGGGAGGAACTAGGCAGGGTAATGCTGATAGGTGTTAATGTCAGTGAGACAGAGTACAAGATGGCCAACCCACAGCCTTTTTTGGGTGTCCTATCAAACCCATGGATATTGTATTGCGGTGGGAGAAATTCAGAGGAACTGATATGAGGTTTTATCATGCAGCATTGCATTTACACATATTGCTAATCATGTATACCTGTGAAATGGCTTGACAAACATGCCCATGCCATCAGTACACGTGTAAGCAATGCATACAGATGAAAGTGTAAAAGGCTTTGCTAAAGATTTTCTTAAATACATTCCAGCATATGCAGTATATGTAGTAGACAAAAAGTAAGCAGACCTTGCTATCACCTGTTACATATCAGTTTGACTAGCTACACATTTGCTTTTTATAATGGTGTAGATAATTAATGGGTTGCATCTGTCGTTATCTGTGTTTCATACACTCTAATTACAGACTAAGCAGCTGAACTGCATGCTAATCAACCAATCTGGTGGAGCTATTCAACCAGCTATAAAACATCCATGTAGACTCCATTCTAGTTTTTCCTGCAGATTTCAAAACCTTTGGAGGACAGACATGGAAAGTATACACAGAAAGAATGTTAGCGGCTGCTGCTGCTTTAATCCATTTGTATGTGCTAAAGGCTAAAGCCAATGCTGCTGCTGCTGCTGCCAACAGGCCTAGGTGATGAAGGAGAAGAGGTTTTCAGGCCACATCTAACTTATCACAACCTACATGGTATGGAAATTGTCGAGCACTATAGGGTGGACAGCAACACACTACAGGAACTCTGTGACCTCTTTCACCATCAACTCAGAGCCAAAGCCAACTGAGGGAAACCCATCCTAGTGAGTTGAGGGCAGCAGAGGTCTGTGTAACTCTTAGAATCTTATCTATGAGTACCTCTCAGAGACCAATGGGGGCATGCTGGGGGTGTCACAGGCATCAGCATCCAGGATCCTCCAATAATTCCTGGATATTATGCTTCAACATGTCAGTGAGCACATATATTTTTCCTGTAGTTCCAAGGAGAGGGTCAGAAATATGCAACAGTCCTGCCGGGTAGTGCACTACCCTGAATTATTGGGTGCCATAGATTTCACTCATATAGAAATTAAGGCACCACCTAGGGAACATGGTAGGCTCTACATTAATAGAAAGGGATACCACTCTATCAATTGCCAAATCATGTGTTATGCAACGGGAGTCATCTTGAATGTGTGTGCTGGCAACTTTGGCATTTACCATGACTCATATATCTGGCACCCAAATGTACCAGATGTTTGCTAGGGAGATATCCCACAGTGTCATTTACTGGGAGATGCAGCTATGCATTGGAACCATGGCTGATGACACACATCATAAATGCACACCCACCCACAGATGAATGCCATAATGAGGAACAAATTTATACTAGAAATGTCATAGATTATGTGTTTGGGCTGTTGAAGTCACAGTTCCAGTATCTAGATACATCTGGGGGAGCCCTGCAGTACAATCCATGAACATATACTGAAATCCTCACAGTATGCACCATGCTATACAACATAATGTTGAGGAAACAGCTACAGCAGAATTAGCAAGGGGAAGGGGCACACATCACACCACCAATGCCAAAGTCACCACAGCCACAGGCAGATGAGTAGTCAGAGGGGGAACCACCAGCTGCTGTGGGTGTAGGAAGATATAGGCATGTTCAGTATGCCATTGCATTTGCTAAGAGACAATGCATAGCACAATCACTCACCCCCTGGGGGTCTAAAACCTTCCTCCTACTCACATACATATAGTAGCATCAATGGCAGGCAACTCACACAACCTTTACCTCCCCATGTATTGGCTGTGTACTGCTTGCATCAGACACAGTCAGCCCTGGACTAACACTGTGGCAACTGCTGCACTTACAAGGTAAGTCCTAATTCCAGAGTGTATTTCTTAATAATATTATGGTATACCCTTGTGTCTCATCACTTGTTATAGTTAGCAAGTAAACGGTGCAAAATTTGTACAAACATTACCGTAACGTGACAACAGAGTTATTTGACTTATACGTGTTCATTTGTAAGTAGCACAGCTCAGGCATCAAAGATTCACACAGTCATACCTCTCAAAAGTACTGATGATCACTGCACACCCTCAGATTAGCATCATGTGTTTGTACTGGAAAATCATTGACAAGAGAACGTAGAAAGTAATGATACACATTCCCATTTCTGACCTGACAACCCTCACAAGGTCAAACAACAGGCAGGATGCAAAACAAAGAGAGTAACAAATGCAACATATCCTTGTTTGTGCCCTAACAGTAACTCACCTTTGCCCCCCCCCAAAAGAACAGTCTATTCTTGTTTGTGTCATAACAGTAACTCACCTTTGTTTGCCTCAAAAGAACAGTCTATACTTGTATGTGCCATAACATTGACTCAGCTTTCTGCCCCCCCAACAGTACAATTGTACCCTTGTATGTGCCATAACAGTAAATCACCTTTGCCCCCCACAAAAAAGTTCAGTCTATGTTTGTTTGTTTGTGCCATCCAGCCTGCCCTTCAGTTGTTGGCAAATGCATATCATATTATTGCCAGTTAAAATCCTTACACATTTTAAGGTCAGTGATATAAAATGGCTTACATATTGCATGTCTCAGAGTACTGGTCAGATAACTAACGAATGGCCAGAAAACACGGAAAGGTAAGACAGAACTTGTGTGATCACTTAGTGCACTACATTCAAATACAATAATAAATGTGAAAATAACAGTTTATGGTTTGATATCAGTAAACATTCTGTGGCAGTTGGTTATGTGATGAATGACGTCATTTTTTTTACTGCAAAGCTGTTTTTGTGCCAAAGAGGGAAAAGGCACCCATCCTGTTTTCTGAAGGTACACTAGAGTGAGAGTTGAAATCCAGACCCATGTAGACGTATGTTATATGTACTAACATTTTTTACTGTGTATGCCATAGATTGCTTTTCCTCATTTCAACTATGTCTCCCTTTTTAGTTTTTTCTTTTCTTTTCTTTTATACTAAATAATACCAAGAAACTGATAGAGAAAACGCAATAAATTAAGAGGAAGTTAGATGTTAACAAAGCAGAACCTGTGAAATGTGCACTGCTTACTTGCATTTCGAACCTTGACAGACCTACATGAAGCACTTTGTAAGTCTAACCTGACACATCTACCTGATGTAAGTATCCACAGTTGCCATCCCATAAACACAAACACTGAGGGAGTGCCTGCACTATGTTTACATCCCTACATGGATCCATTTTTTGGGGATTCAGCAATTTTAATGAGTTCAGACCTCATTTGATCTTCTCCTTGCTGACAGCCATGAATCTCCACCTGTATTGCCTAATGAACAGGATTCGAAATAATTCACTTCACACTGAAACAGAAATGATCTATTTACAAACTTGATTTTACAAAATCTAAAACCCAATTGACCAGATAAATCAAATAGCAGTTGCAGAAAGAACGAGCTCCACCAAAAGGATATGAAACTTTTATTAAAAATAAATTAAAACCACGTATTATGTGAGCGCTTTCATTTAACAAGATCATCAAACTTCATCACACATTTTACTAAAATTAACAAGACACTAAAGTACCAACAGCCTAACTATGACTGGTTCACCCTCCCATTCCAATTAAATACTTAAAGCTATGTCTATATTGTTTCATAAAAAGTCAGACCATGAAGTACTACAATACCTTTCTTTCTAATGCTTTAAGTTTTAATAAGGTAGTTATTGAGCTACTCTCATTTATTTCTGGCCGGCTATCAGCCTACAACTTAATCTGTCATGTCAACTCTTTTTTCCCTTGTAATAAGTTCATAGGTAGGTACTAGGCCATTAGCCCTAGGGCCTATATAAGCCTAGCCAAAAAGGTACCCTGGCTTTCGCCACCCAAGAAAATTATTTTCCTGTGCCCCTGAAGTGATCCCCAGGGTGAATTTCTTATCTCCCATCCAATCGATAGAGCATGTAGCTCAGAGGGATTGGGATTTATTTAAGTGGAGCATGTCCAACAGCTCTGGGTTTGACATTGCTTTGTATGTTAGGCAGAGATCTTCTCTGAGTACGCGATATGCGATGGAGTAAAGCTGGAGTTTTTTGAGATGGTCTGCATAGGGCATCTGTTTGAGGCTGGTAATCCTCTTTGTGAGGTATTTCTGTGGTCTTTCCAGTTGTTGTAGATGTCTTGTGAGGTACTCTATAATGGATCTAATGAGTAATGAGTAGAGGGGAACAATGACCTCTTTTTTTCCTGGATGAGAATCCTTTTGTGATGAGGTGTGCCATGTAGAAGGATTTCCTGACTACTGTAGTGATGTGATTATCAAAGGAGAGACTACTGTCCACCTATGTTCCAAGGTCTCTTATCACACTTTTGTTGTTAAGTAGACTACTGCCAATTTGGTAGCTCATGGGTACAGAGTTTTTACCAACAGGGATGACAATGCACTTTTTGTCATTAAGCTTGAGGCCATGGCTTTGACACCAGACATCTGTCTCAGTGAGGCCCTTTTGTAGGATGTTCACATAGATAGGAGTTTCGATTATGGCTCCTAGTTTGCAGTCATCTGCGAACTTCATTAGCCAAAGATCTTCTGTGTTAGCCTGTACTTCTGAGAAGTAGATACCAAACAGGAGAGGACCCAGGACTGAATCCTGTGGTACTCCACTTGTCACTGGACTAAAGTCGGATTTGGAGTCTGCTACTTTCACAATGTGGGTTCTGTCAGTGAGCCAGTTGGCGACCCATCTTGTGATATAGGGATTTATACCTAGTTTAGTGAGTTTATCTATAATTCCAGAGTGGGGGATGGTGTTGAAAGCCTTGGCAAGATCTAGATAGGCTGTGTGAACCACCTTACCCTCATCTACGACTTTGGTGACTGCTTCAAAGAAGTCTATCAGGTTTAGGAGACATGATCTGCCTTTTACAAACCCAAACTGAGTGAGGTCCAGAGTTTGGAGATTACCAATGTCATTGTTTATAAGTTCCATGATGATACGTTCCATAGCCAGGCTAACCAGGGACATCCAAGGAGACCTATCATCAATTGCCACAGTGTCAATGATCCTATACTTAAAACTATGTCCAGGATTTTCATGGACATGTTTGGCAAGAGAATTACATAGATTGAATCTTTTCATGACATTTTTATGTTTATAAATTCTCTGCCCTAATTTTCTTTTCATTTTACCTATGTAAAACCCAGAACAGAAATCACACTGTGCAAGATACACAACAGCTTTTATATTACAATTATATTTTCCCTTTATCTTGTATGATGCATTTCTTATTGTAAAGGAGTTACCAATATGTATTTTAAAACAACACTTACATGCTCAACACTGGGTCATCCCTTTTGTTCCATTGTTATGTTGACTTTGGTTAATAGATAATAAGCTTTTAAAACATTTTCCTTTTCAGTAGAATATGTTAGGCTCTACCCCTACCTTTTTCCTAATATACCCGTCATCTGTCAACATCGGCCACTTCTTAATTAAATTAATTTTGCTATCTTCAGTGCATGTTGTATTAGAAGCCTTAGTGAAATCTTCTTTGTCCTAAACTGCCATTTTCTCTTGTGGCATTTTCATTCACTCTATCTGGTGATGTTACTGTGTTGTTTATTCTGTCATCACCAGAGTTATGTGTATATATTTCCAATGCTGAATGATGTTCGACATTAACTTTATCTAGTAAAATGGAATTAAAGTGACCAGTTTCCCTCTTAATGATAACCTCTTCCATGCACTGAATCTGGTTCAGCAGTTTTAAACAAACATTCCAATTTTCACTTAATCCTGTACCACTTGATCATTCCAAACCTTATGCTTTGTATGGGTCCTGATTCCATCCCAGAATTTCTGCTTCATTAACTGCTATTTCCTTTTTATTTTTCCTTTTGAACACTTTGAATCCTGTCCATGATGCCAAAATAATGTATTACCTAATGAACAGGATTCTAAATAATTCACTTCACAATGAAACAGAAATTATCTGTTGGCAAACTTTATTTTACCACTAAACAGAAAACTAAATAATACTCCATATAACTGAACAGAAAATCACACTAAAACAGAAAACTAAGTAAGCTCTATTTAACTAAAATAAGAGATTAGACAATACATTTAAAGAAAGGGTATACATCACCAATAAAGGGAAAGATTCATCCTGTCTTCAGTACTGACTGGGAAGCCCCGTTGCAGTCAGGTAGGAGTCTTCATCAGGTGAGGCTTCTACCCTAGTATAATGGAGCCCCAGCTATACATAACAAGGTTGTTTACCACAAGTCATGAGAATCAGTACTTTTCCAGTGTAGGCTGGATTTTGCTAGTGCATTCTGTGGTGTTGAATGATTTTGCAATTTTCAAATACTTCACTGGAATATTCCAATGACTTTGCAAGTTTTAGTACTTCACAGGAATATTTGACTTTGCTGAAATCACTCACAACATCATCTCTTATGCCTGCTGAATCTACTAAGATGTTCTGGAACATACCATCACTTCATATGTTAGAAAGAAAAACAAAGAAAATGAAAAGAAGGTTAGGTATAGTGAGGCAACAGTCAAACAATCACACTCACTCAAGGTACCCCGCTTTCATATTGCATGCATATCACATTCGGCCCCTTGACTATTGACTCACTTATACCCGACATTCAAAACTGTATTTGCTTTTTGTAGACGCAATAAGTTAATCCACAATTCCAGAATGTCAACAAAATCAAAACAATCATTAGAAGTAATGTTGGATGTATTAACAAATTCAACAACTTGGTACTGGATGTTGACCATCCTGTGAATATACCCCACCAATTATGTGCTGTATCAGATTCTGTTTTCTTAGCCAAACTAACAAATGTATTCCCTATAATAATAATATTTGTCATTTTATGATGCAGAATATTATGATTTACTGCCTGCAAATGTTTTCCAAGGTGTATTGTTCAATACTTTCTGTAAAGAATTCAGATTGAATATCAAGTTGTGATATTCATGCTTGTCTGGTAACTAAGTATGAAATACATTAATAAATGTTTCAGAAGAAAAGATATATACCTAAACAGCCTACAAAAGATTTTTTTTCAAATATATGACAATGTTTGATTTGTCACTAAATATATAAACTGTGGTGCTATCTCCACAAACATTTCAAAAGTAGAAGGTAATATAGTCCATTTACAAACAGTAATGGAATGTTGAAGAAAACACGGTTCATATATAGGATTCATTGTTTACACAATTCCAGTTCCAGTTTGGTGTTCTAAAAGAAAAAGTCAAGTTTCCTTCTGTTCTAAATAGTTGGGGTTTGGAATGGATAGAAAAAAAAAGTCTAAATACAGGCAGAGTTACAAACTGACACATCATTTTTGCATTTGTGACATTATAATGCATGATATAACCTGTACAGAAGCTATCTGTACATTTTGCTTTTTTCAGAAAACAGCCTTATTCATTTAGTACATTCCATTGTGCCTGTAAGTGTATAATTTGTGAGACATCTTACCCACAGCCTTAATTTTATTAGCTAAAACTTCAACATCAGTTGCATTAAGGGTTCCCAACCCCATACCAATATCTCCTAATAAAGAACTATAAATGTAATATTAAAATGTAGTACAGTCTTTTGACATTTCTGTCCAACATTTTTACATATAGAAGACACTCTAATTATTTGGTCGAAGTGAGATTTGGAGTTATTATTTAATACAGTTATTTGTGAAGCCCATATTCCATTTATGATTTTAGTGGCATTCATACAAAACAGTACAGTAATGTTCTGTGTGTTAATTGATTTATTATAAATATCAGATCCGTTCTGACAAAAGTGATAATTCTCTCGATATGTTTGTTCATACTTACAATTGCAGCATTTTATATGTGTGTAGTTTTGAATTGCCATCATAGCTTTTCTTCTATCCAGTAATTGAATGTAGGAATATCCTCTCCTTCACCTTCAAATGGTTAGATTTCTTTCAAAACTTAAATTAACAGTAGAACATCCTTGTCCAGCAGGACAGGTGAAAGTTCCTTGTGTCCTATTCTGTGTACTAGCAATCCATCCCCACTGGATTACGGCTGAATTAATTTTAGTTGTTCTTACTCGTGGTGTTACACACTCTGCCAAAGGGGCTCCGTACAGCACAGCGAGAACACCAACAGTTAGCATTACATAGATTGGAATTAGAATCTGAAAGTAAAAAAAAATTTAGCATGATTATTCTTGTAAATAACACCAATCTGCTGGCACATATTCCAATTTCTCCTTTCCTGGTTTAAGTATTAAAACAGTATTGTCATTTCCAGTGGCAATGACTTCTGCTTGTTCACGTTGTTTATTAGGTTCATGTACCCATATTTTTACACATGAATTGATTTCATGCATACTAAATATTAGTTCTCTCTCGAAAGCAACAACAGGCAGTGACTGTCCTTTAGTAACTGTGCTGCCTAACATAGGTACAATAAATATTTGGGCTATTCTATCCTTTTTTGTATATAAATGTCCTCATCTGATGTATTTAACAAAATGATTTTAAGTTTGCCTTGATAATTTGCTTCAATAACCCCATCCACAACCTGAACACCTTTCAAAGCAAGTGTTCACTGAGGCATTATCCAACCAAGATGCTTTGTTGGAATTTGAATTCCAATTCCAGTCTCGATCAGTTGAACTGACTGTGGTAATATTTTGCAAGCATTTATTGAATATAAACTCAGTCCTGCAGTTTCAGGTGTAGCTCTCATAGAAGCTAATGCACCTGGCCAAGTTTCCCAATATGTAATTGTCTCTGTCACCACATATGGTTTGATTTGCAACACTGGAGTTAACATTCTCATTAATGGTGTTTCTGTTTCTGAAATTGGTCTATTATTTAAAATCTATAATGCCAAGTTTAAATTATCTTTCCAGTTTTTCAGAGTTCCATTTCCTAATTTCTTTAGCTGGTCTTTAAGTAATCCATTCATTCTTTCAATTAATCCTGCTACCTGCAGGTAATAGGGTATATGAAATATCCATTCAATATTGTGTTGTTTTGCAAATTCCTGTACCATTCTCCCTAAAGTGAGAACCATTATCACTCTGTATTTGCAAAGGCATTCCATAATACAGAATGATCAAATCTATGGTTTTCAGAGTACTTACCTGTGTTGCTCGTCGGCATGGAAAACCAATAAGGTATCCGGAATAAGTGTCTACTGCTGTACATATGTACTGACTACCTTTTGTTTGACGGTAAAGGACCAGTATAATTAATTTGCCATATTTGCCCTGGCAACTTTCCTCATCCTATATGCCCCTGGACTATGTGGGGGTATGGATCATTGTTGTGTATGTGACATATCGGACACTGTAATATAACAGTTTTAATTAAATATAATGAAAGCGCAATTCCTCTTGTTTGTGCCCACGGGTAAGTGGCTTTTTCTCCCAGATGTCTGCATTTCTGATGTGCCCATTTTGCCATCCCCATTTGCTCAAAGACATCTCGTATATTAGCTTCTGTAATTCTCGTTTGTTCATCTGTAACAGAATTAAACCACCATTCTAGAGAGTCTACAGAACAATGTGCATCAACATGATAAACTGTGACAGTACCTTCATTTATCATTTCCCAAATTGATTGCCATAATTCTCTTTCCCAAATTTCTTTGGAATGAATTTTCCAATCATTTTTCTGCCATGTATGCAGCCAAGTTGCTATTCCACTTACCACTGACCAAGAATCAGTATAAATACGACATATCCCTGCCATTTCCTGTTTCAATGCTTGATATACAGCATATAATTCTATGGGCCTACTTTTCTTTGTCAAAATTTCATTATTATGAAAAAGAAAAGTAGAGGCCCACTTACACAAAAGTGCACTTAAACGAAGGCGCACTTCCGCCAATATCGTTTCAACGAACTAGTAAAAAACACAAAAAGGAAAGACAAAAAACACTGTTTTGCAGGGGTGCAAACCCCCTGCATCCCCCATGTGGGGGGCTGCCCCTCCCACATCCCCGCTACTTAAATATACTAACTCCAAGATTGCACTATAGTGGGGAAACAGGTAAATTCCATTTTTCCCACTGTAGTGTGCTTTGGCGCTGCAGTGTTTCCTGTTTTGTTTCTTTATCGGTTCGTTGAACTGATATTCGCAAAAGTGCATTTTCGTTTAAGTGCACTTTTGCATAAGTGGGCCTCTACTTTTCTTTTTTGAAATTATGAAATTTTGACAAAGAAAAGTAGACCTAATTCTGCATACTGATTACTTTTACCACTTCCTGAAGATTTTAAGATTTTCTTAGTTACGGGAATATAAGACACAGACTTCCAACATCTTTTGTTTCCTACATATTTTGCCGACCCATCAGTAAACCAGACATATTTATATTGTTCGAGCAGCACCTGCACATATGGCATTCCCCATCTTACCGGGGATTTATTGACTGGCGGAGTTTTGTCAGTAACAGATAGTTGTTGATCTATTTTTATTTGAACTAACTTCTCATGTAACATTGCTACCCCATTAATCCCAGGTTTAGCCCTATCCTGAATATACCATTTCCATTTGATAATACTTGCTTCTTGAGCACAATCTATTCTATGCATTTTGGGTAAACTCATCACCCATTGCATTATAGGTATCTCTGGTTGCAATAGCACAGTATGCCCTTTTGTGATTTGTTCAGTATCTAGAAGTGCCCAGTAGCATGCTTGTAATTGTTTTTCAAAAGGAGAATATCTTTCCCCTGCATCTGGTAATTTCCTAGTCCAGAATCCTAGTAGCACCTGCTGTGATCCCTGTTTCTGCCAAAGGCTCCAAATGGCATAGTGATCCTGCACAGACACATGTAATTCTATTTCCTCATCCTGTAGGGGACATAAATCTAATGCCTTTTGAATAGCCTGCTTTGCTTGCTAAAAAGATTTCTGCTGACCACCCTCCCAGATAAACTCATATTTCTTTCTAGTCACTTTGTATAGTGAAGAAAGTATTTGACCAAGATGAGAGATGTGTTGTCTCCAGAATCCAAACAATCCTATGAAGCGCTGTGCCTCTGTTTTATCTTGAGGGGTTGGAAATTCTAACATCTTCTGCTTTGCCTTTGGCAAGACTTCTGTATGTCCCTGATGCCACTGGATTTCCAGAAATTTCACTGTTTGAGCTGGTCCCTGTATTTTGTTAGGGCTTATTTCCCAACGTGTTTTCTTGATCAATTACTATTTGTAAATACTCACTTTCAGCTCAGAAGTTCCCTGAATTAGAATGTTGTCAATGTAATGCAAAATTTGCATATTTTGAGGTAACTTTATCTCATCTAATTGTTTGCTACTATTTTATGGCAGATGGTGGGACTATGTAGATATCCCTGTGGTAATCGAGTAAATATATACTGTCATCCCTCCCAAGTAAAAGCAAGCTGGTCATAAGTTTTCTCTGCAATTGATATGAAAAGAAAAGTATTCACTAGATCTATTACTGTATACCAAGTGCCCTGGTGTTTCTATACATTTTCAATCAATGTTATTGTATCTGGAACCGCAGGTGTTAATGGCAGAGTATACTTATTTAATTCTCTGTAGTCTACGATCATTTGCCAAGACCTGTCTGACTTTCTGACAGGCCAAACTGAATTATTCCATGCTGTTGTAGTAGTTTTTAAGACACTTGCATTTAATAATCCTGAATTGTTTCATCTATTTCCTTATGTCCCAGGGATTCTATATTGTTTCTAACTGATTACTTTTGTTGCTGGAAGTAATTCCACAGGTGGCATTTTAAGTTTTCCTACTGTAACTGCTTTAAACGAAAAATATGGCTTAACACCAAATTGATACTGTCTGTCCAATAAATTCAACATCAGACCTTTTAAGATATCAATTCCTATTATATATTCAGGGACAGGCACTATTAAAACAGAATACTTTTTCTTTGGTAGTTGACCTATTTTCATTTCTAACATCGTCTGAACTGCCCTAATTTGTTTTCCACAAAGCCCAGTGGTTGTAACTTGTCATCCCTTAAATAGACTTGGATTATCATGAATCAGTGAGGCCTCCACTCTAGTATAAATTAGAGCTGGGACCCGTTGTTCATTTTTACTTTTCCAAAATATTTTCACATCTACATATGGTCGAACATCTTGCCAAGCCCATCCATTCACTGGAGCTTGACCAATTTCCTAATCAAAATTTAAACTCGACAAATCAGGGTATGTCACAAGTGGAGCAGAAGGAACCACTGGATTCTCTTCCTTACTCTCAGCTTTACCTTCTATCACATACTCATCCTCTCTTTCTACATTCTAAGCCTGTCTCCCCTTTTTGTCTAAACCTCACTCTTTATACATCTCCAACATTGTCAGAGTATCTATCCCATCAATCTTATCTTTTGATACCCCATCTTTCCGCAACGCAGTAAACATATATTTTCAGGACACTCAAGCTTCCTTGTATCCGTCACCCTTATTTTCTCATTTAACACTATTTGACTGCTTTGGACCCCATTCTCCTAACTCTCCCAACTGCCTCAATCCCTCAATAACCTGAGAAATAGCATTTTCCATCTCAGTAATTAAGAATGTCAGTATTACTGTTTTATAACCCAGGGGTGCTAATTTAATAATCCTATTTCTAACAGAAACTGTCAAGGCATTTTGTAACAAATGTATCAGCGGCCCCTACATGTAAAGCAGTTTTCATTGTTTCCTCTTTAATTCAGTGAATAGCATCTCGTAATGTTTACTATGGCCTGTCATTAGAAGGCCAGTCCATTTCTGTAGGATATTTTTCAGCACAGCAATCTGCTATAATCTTAAAAAGATTTGTCATTTCCTTTTTATTATAATTTCGAAATACATCCTGCACTGATGGATCATTGCTTAACATGCCAAAATTGTTGGTATCTGTTTTGTCTATCTTCACTCCAGTAGCCTCAAACTCATAAAGTCTCACTAGCCATGATACTAACAAGTCCCCAGGTTTTTGTTTAAACCTTTCAATCAAATCACTAATTTCTTGCTGAGTAAAGTCTTCGTAATGAAATTCTTCCTGCCCTCCTTGGAGCCCTTGTGGTCCAAGAACCATCTGCTGCCTTCTCCTAAGAATTGTTTTTACCTTTACTAACCCATTTTTCTTCTGTTTTTCCTCTTCTTCAAAATTATTATTTTTATTACCAGAATCTGACTGGGATGGGGGGTCAGAAGAAAGCCAAATATCTCCATCCCAATAGTCTGGCTCCCAACTGAAACCCACTTTTCCTATCGACATCTGTACCTTCTTTTTATTAATTATTCTTCATTTACGATATTGACATTTTGCTACATGTACAGCAGCTTTTTCTGCTACGTGCTGATACATGTCTGTTTTGTCTGCAAGTAATTTGGTCTGACATTGTAAGATTATATTTTGTTTTTCTAACTCCACTATTCATTTCTCTAACTGTTCTATTTGTTCACATTTACATATTTTATCTACATGTAATTTTCGGTATGCAGTCAGAAGGATCCATCCCCTCCAGCATGCAACACTTCATTCTTTCCCTTTTTCTACTAAAACTTTTTTGTCAGCATGCTTGTACTGAATCTGGTTCAGCATGTTTTAAACAAACATCCCAATTTTCACTTAATTCTGTACCACCTGACCATTCCAAAGCTAACGCTTTATATGGGGGTCCTGATTCCATTCAGGGATTTCTACTTCAATAGCTGCTATTTCCTTTTTAATTTTTCCTTTTGAACACTTTGAATCCTGTCCATGAAGCCAAAATAATGTATTGCCTAATGAACAGGATTTGAAATAACTCACTTCACACTGAAACAGATATTATCTATTAACAAACTTTATTTTATCACTAAACAGAAAACTAAATAATACTCTCAATAATTGAACAGAAAATCACACTAAAACAGAAAACTAAGTAAACTCTATTTAACTAAAATAAGAGATTAGACAATACATTTAAAGAATGGGTATACATCACCAATAAAGGGAAAGTTTCATCCTGTCTTCAGCCTTGACTGGGAAGCCACGTTGTAGTCAGACAGGCGTCTTCATCAGGAAAATGGTCCTAGGCATTGCATCCACTCCACAGGTGAGGTTTCTACCTGAGTACAAGGAGCCCCAGCTATATAAGGTTGTTTACCACAAGTCATGAGAATCAGTACTTTTCCAGTGTAGGCTGGATCTTGCTAGAGCATTCTGTGGTGTTAGCCGCCTATCCCAGAAGGAACAGCAAATCCTGCCAAGTACAATGATTTTGTAATTTTCAAATAATACACTGGAATATTCCAGTGACTTTGCAAGTTTTAGTACTTCACTGGAATATTCCAGCACACATACATATACAGGGCATATTTCATAAGCAAATGCAACGACTTTGCTGGCATCACTAGAATAGTCCAAAACACAACATCATCTCTTATGCCTACTGAAACTATCAAGATGTTCCAGAAGATAAGATCACTTCATATGTTGAAAAGAAAAACAAAGAAAATGAAAAGAATGTTGAGATATAGTGAGACAACAGTCAAACAATCACAATCACTCAAGGTACCCCTCTTTCGTATCACATGCATATCACAACACCATTGGCAACCGCGTAGCTAGGGAAACAGAAGGGGAGCCAAATTCTGAATACAAAAGGGAGGATATTACTTTGAAATATGCCTGCACAGAGGATTACTGCCTTTTAGATGGATATGTCTGCATTTTGTCAGTTACATATTGCTCGGTTATGCTCTTGTAGCAGCCCAGGCTCATAACTCTCAACCTTTTAGCTAATCAGTGTTAATCTGGTAAAGATTACAATAAAATACTTACCTCCACTGAATTTTATATCTCAAATGCATTCCTCCAAAACAGGGTCTAAGTTTGCTATTACATTTTACACTATTTATTTAGGGAATAAGACTGTTGTTATAAGAAACACATTGCTGAAATTATAAAAAAACTGTTATATGTGATTTCTATGCACTGGATTTCTAATGATCAAGTTTAGGCAAATACTGTGTTTACAAAATAAAGTTAATATAACACAATAATTATTGTGGAGTATGGTAAAAAATACAGGAACATTAGATTCAGATTTGATATGCACAATTTGTCTGAATAGCACTCAAGCAAAATGGCCAAGACCAGAAAAGTCCTCTTTTGTGTAGGTGAATTAAACCTTTCATATAAAGATGATCCCTATACTCCTTCTCTAATATACTAAATTCCAAAGTTACCACATCACAGATGAAAGTGTTAGTTCTCAGATAGACGATGGAGAAGAGAAGTATTTGGCATTTCTAACTCACAAGTTACTTGATGACAAAGTACTCAAATAATGCTGCTTGGATAAAATACATTCTAATCAAATATTATCACTACAGTCAGAGTTTCCCTCTTGCCCTGAGGTGAATCAGTCTTTGTGTTGATCTTAGTAAGTTTATGGATAGAATCAGCAAACCCCCCTGCATGAGCAGTATAGGGCAATTGCCCATACTCTGGATACAACCAGCAAAGCTTCTCTTCATGAGGGCTACATGGCACTTGCTCATAATCTGGATACAATCAGCAAAGTCCCCATGCATGAGGGGTATAGAGCACTTGCCCATATTCTGGATGCAATCAGCAATGCCCCCTGCATGAGAGGTATAGGGCAGTTGTCCATACTCTAGATACAATTAGGAAATCCCCCTGCATGAGGGGTATATGGCACTTGCCCATACTCTGGATACAGTCAGCAAAGCCCTCTGCATGAGGGGTATAGGAACTTGTCCTTAATCTGGATACAATGCATATAGAGCACTTGCCCATACTATGGATACAATCGGCAAAGTCCCCCTGTATGAGGGGTATATGGCACTTGCCCATACTCTAGATATAATGGGTACAGGGCACTTGCCCAGACTCTGGATACAATCAGCAAAGCCCCCTGCATGAGGGATATAGGGCACTTGTGCGTACTCTGGATAGCATCATCAAAGTCTTCCTGCATGAGGAGTATAGGGCAGTTATCAATACCCCTATCAAGGGAAAGCAAACATATTGAAAAATTAAGCAATTATTTTGGTTTCCTTCTACTCACTTTTTAATGAATTCCATGCCAGCAGGCTGACATGGAGCATGAGCATTTTCTCTGAATCAGGCATGAGAAAAAAAGCTTTATCAGCATCTTACCTGGAAGAAACTGCTCCCAGGTAGTACAACTACAAGAGAATGAAACACTTTAAATGTTTAGAAAGTTATAACAAGCAGAATGAAGCAGCATTACCATCCAGTTATCAAGCAAAAGTACTAGCAAGCATGCAGCACATTTTAAGTAAGTAAATATGAGGAAATGTTAATTGGATAGCATTGCAAGTGGCACATTGGAAATGAATTGGCAGATTTTGTTTTCAATGGACTGCAAAAAAGATGATTTTTGTTTTGATTCTGTGGCAATGATGGAAAGTCTGCATTCAAACTGACTTGCCTATTGTAGCTCTAGCTGGTTCGGAGAGAAAGGAAGATATTTTCCAGGACCACATTTTTTTCCTGGTGTTTCAAATGTGACATTGGAAGTTAAGTTACTGGTCTAGCCATAAGCCCAAGTATAAAAAGGATATGGTTGTTTCTGTTGGGAAACTATTGAGATCTGAAGTGTTGAGATTTTGAAGATTTCTTCAGCTTTTGTGAGGTTCCAAATATCACACTTTTTGTTTTGGAAGGATTTAGGAGTTTAGCCAAAAACTGAGGGAGTGGAGGCCAGACTGAAGTTGGGTTTGGATAGCTGAGTATGAGGGACTGGATTGAAGAGTAACCATGTCATCTGCATAAAGAGTTATAAGAAGTTTAGGGAGATCAGAGGGTAGAATGTTAAGGAAGAATAAAAAGAACACCGTGGCATTAATCTGGTAAGGGGTGTTGGAGGTGTTATAGATGAGCCTATTTTCCCTCTGAAATAGCTATTTGTTAAGAAATGTTGGAACCAAGTGGCAGTGTTGGGGCTAACCCCAATTTCCTGGAGTGAGTGAAGAAGCAAAATGTTGTCAATAAGATGAAAAGATTTGGTAAGGTCAGTGAAGAGAGCTCCTGAATAGTTTTCTTTATCTATGTTAAGAAGGATCACATCTGTAAGTGACCATAGTGCTGTCATTGTGTTCCTGCCAGCACAGCATCCATGCTGTTTAAGACTGGGGAGGTGAAACTGTTGGATGTAAGTTGACAGTTGGCTTTAGTTTACTTTTCTAACTATTTTCCCAAGTGTGGAGAGGATGGACCTAGGGTTGAAGTGGAAGGCATTTTCTGGCTGAGGATGTTTGGGAAGTGATTTAACAAGAGCAGTTTCTGTGCATTTGGCATATTCTTTTGAATTAAGCAGAGGTTATAAATATGGAGAAGAAGGGAGTAGGTTGTCTGCACCAAGGGGTATACTTTCTAGTAGGGGGTCAAGGGTTTTATGAGTACCTTTTTTTTAAAAACAGAAGATGGGGATAAAGAGATGTGGGCTGTGTAACTTGAGGAGAGAAGGAGAAGCTGTGGTACCAGGGAGGTGGCTGAATTCCTTGAGAAAGCAGTTGGCCTTGAGAGGTCTAGAAGGTGATAGGGGAGGAGGGGAGGTCTGTGGATTTTTGGTTTTTGGGAAGATTTGCTTCCTACCAAAAGTGTTTGGGTTTGCTTCTCAAAGCAAGTTGTAAGTTTCTGAGATAGTTGCTTTTGTGTCTGCATATGGCTTGCTTAGTTAGGTTACACAGAGAGGAAAAGGTAGTATGATTTTTCTGGTGAGGAATTATATCTCCACGAAGAGCATGCATTGTCCCTAGGTTGGATCATTACTATCCTTCTGCCTATTATGTTTTCTTTTTTTTTTTTGGCACTTCACTGCCTTTCATCTATCAGCTATCTGTGATTTATTGGCCAATTTGCTCCTCCTGGAGAAAACCATTCCTGTTCAATTCATTACCAATGTGGTGAGAGCTGATTGTGACATAATCATTCTGGCATCCTTTAGGGTATTTTTGTTATGAAACCATAACCATGGTGGCAACACTGGCTTCTGCATCACTATTGGTGATCTTCCTATGTCACAATACAGAGGTGCAACTGCTCTTTGATACACCTGTATGCCTTCATAGATGTTATAGTTATTGGTTCCTCCACCATGGAAAAAAGGCATGTTTCATTTGATACTGGTAATGAATGACATACCCTTATAGTATGCTATCTGTGGTCACAGTGCCACTGTTGGCAACAGTGACTGTAGAGAACACAATAGTATCTATGTCCAGTTGTACAGCTCTGTGGCCTGTGGAACCCATCCCCAGCTCTCCAAATCTCATGAAAACACATGTGTGGCACAGCACCATTACTAAGAAACAGCAAAAACGTGTAGACCAAAATAAGTGAATGAAAATCTTATACCCTAAAAGATTGATGTAACATTCTAAAGGTCTCGTAAAAAAAAAAAAATGATGAACCAGAAAAAAAAAGAAAAAATTAATCAAAAAAAAACAACTCCCCAAGCGCTTTCACCCGTTTATATACGGCTTTTTTTAAGATTTGTTTGTGCCACACAGCTTCCATATATATGCTGGGTTGTGTTGTGTTTGTTTATTATATTATATAATATTTTAATTAAATTAATCTCTTTTACTTGTTTAAAAAATGTATGTACATAAAAAACTGTTAAACACATGTTTTTTTTCACACACAATAGTAAAGTAAAAAAATAAAAAATAAAATACATTGCATCTGTTAATCCACAAAGTGATTGTGTTTACAGTGTGTATAATACTTTCCAAATAGATTAGTTGATCTTACATGCTTGAATATTAAATCATAGAAATAAAATATGCACATACCTTAACCTAGGTAAGTGTAAAATCATGAATAATTCTAATATAAACCTGTTGATGTTTGTTCTTCCAGTCACCACCCCTCTTATCATGAACTACCCTGTCCAACACAAAAAAGAATGTTTTAATCATTCATCATGCTCATATATCCTATGCCTGAGTTTCCCTGTCTGTTTTGCCAATATAAAATGATAAACAATTTATTTTGTCAGTGTTTCAGACGTACTTTGCATTGATGGCACGTACCACATGCATAAGTACCTTTTGTTTGGGCATTGTGTTAACAAACAGCACCATTACTCACATAGCACCTTTGTACCCTGAACATGCAAATGCAGTGAGAAGTAGCACCTTCACCATGCATGGGGAGAAATGTTGGCAGCAGCAGGCTGGTGGCTATCACTATTATGCTTCTGCTCATTGCCTGAAATGGGTGTCAAAATGGACATTTCTCAACATAAGTGCAGGGTTATGATACAAACGCAGACTGATGCCACCGCCACCATAACAAGATATAGGAGTGTTGCATGGCCTGGGTGACACCCTCTGTGATGGTATTGACTAAATAATTGCTAGAATCTACCTGTTTCAAGGATTGTCAGATGCACTCATACCTTAGTGTTGACAGGAATTGGAATTCCAATCATCCCACTAGATTCTATACAAGGATAGCATATCTATCATACAATATGATGTCTCTCTCCACAAGATAGCAGTCTACTATGTCACTGTAGGTGAAGTGATAATATGTTAGGTACAATCAGGTTCTTCTGTGAAGTGGAGTGTGACAATGTACACTATAACTAATAATTAGCTGTGAGAGCAACCACTAACATATACGGTTCAACTAATATGACTGCTACTCCTAGCATTGTAGGACAGTCTCTATCTTTGATGACATTTACAGCACATCATACAAACTTGCTGGTGGCTGCACATCATAGCACAATTTTTTATACATTTCTGAATTGTTCCTCCATGTTGTTTATCCTCATTTTTGGTCACAATTGGACATATTTGCATAATGTTGCTCATTTCCATACAGTTATACTGTCATTAGTATATGATACAAATAATGCAATTTCACCTAGCTGTGTGATGGTACTGCTTCGGTCTTGGAATTCATCCCCACCCTGCACATGCTTACCCCTCATGCAATTTTGCAAATGCATTGTATTATTCATTTCTAAATCCTTCCCATCATGCTGCATTAAAAAAAAATAAATAAAATGAATAATTTTGCATACAATAAGAAAATATTTTAAACTTTCATTTCTGTTAAATTGTTCTAATAACCATCACATTTGTAAGTTATTGTTGATTTATGTGTAATAGTCCAACCTAGTTTATTTCCATTTGAAATAAGTAGTTGAACAAGATAAAATCTGTAGTACCAGTCAATTAGCTCTTCTGAGTTTACATGCTATATTTTCATATAGAATAATAATCAATCCTAGATGTGAAAAGCAGTTCTTACATAGACATTGGAGTCGTCTTTTCATTCTGCCTTTTTTATTTTTCTTTCTTCTCTGTCAACATTACTTCTCTTCTCCATCTAGATTATATTGAAAATGTGAAAATGTTCCTTTCAGCTCAAGTCCATAAAAGGTTACATTAAAATGACAAACTTATAACATATTACCATGAGACATTAAATATTCATAGCTATACAAAGTACATGGCATTTGTATTGTGGTTCTTCAGTTAAACACATATTGCATTGGGTTTAACACTTGTCAAGAAATACAATAACTTGACTAGATTGCCTTGTTTAAGGTATTTTTCATAAGGATTTTCTAGAAGAATCACTGGAATGTCACAAAACTGTTCTAATGTAACACTGAATGCATTATCACTCCTACAACAAGAAAATAACTGAAAAGTATCATTTGTAAAAAACATATAGGTGGATTCAATAAAGCCTACATGGTCCACTAAAACCATATGCATGCTGCACTGCAATGCGCACAAAATACCACACCATTTTGTATTCAGTAAGCAGCTCTACATGCCATGTAGAGCCGCTCTAATGCGGTAAACATAGTGGCATTCTAATTACAACATAAGCAGCTGAATTGTAGGCTCATTAACCAATCCAAAATGGAGATGCTATTCAACAAGCTATAAAGCAACCATGTAGACTCAGTGTTGGTTTTCCCTGTGAATTCCAAAACCTACTGGAATACAGCCTTGGAAACTAATCAACATGGAACGAATGTTAGGGGCTGTTGTTGCTCTTATTCATGTGTATGTGCTGCAGGCCCAAGTCTGGGCTGCTGCTGCTAATAGACCAAGGCCAAGAAAGAAAATGTTTTTTACACCCCATTCAATTTTTCACAATCTGCATGAGGTGGAAATTATAGTGTGCTACAGGGTGGATAGAGACAGACTACAGTAACTCTGCAACCTCTGTTGTCCTCAACTGAGAGTAAGGCAAACCAAGGGGAAACGATACCAGTGGAGACTAAGGCATGTGTAGCACTTAGAATTTTAGCTACAGCAACCTTCCAGAGGCCAACAGAGGACATGCTGAAGGTGTCACACGCATCAGCATCCAGGATGCTCCATCAATTTCTGAATGTTATGCTACAACATGCAAATCAGTACATATATTTTCCCTGTACACCTGAGGACAGAGCCAGAACTATGCAGGAGTTCTACCCTGTAGCATGCCACCCTAAAGTCCTGGGTGCCATAGACTTTACACATGTAGAAATCAAAGCACCACCCAGGGAACAGGAAAAGTTGTACATAAATAGAAAGTGCTACCACTCCATTAACTTCCAGGTCATGTATAATGCTAAGGGAATTGCCCAGAATCTGTGTGCTGGCAACCCAGGCAGTTACTAGCTATCTTAACTCACATATCTGGCACAAGTGTATGAGATGTTTAGTAGGGGGATAACAAACTGGGTCATTTACTGTGGGATGGCTGATGACTCCTATCAGAAAAGCACATACACCGATGGAAGAGTGCTAAAAATTAGGTACACAGTTGCTGAAGTCACAATTCCAGTGCCTAGATACATCTGGGGGAATCCTACAGTACAATCCCCATACATGTGCTGAAATATTCACCATCTGTGTCATGCTTCACAACATCATCCTGAGAAAACAGCTTCAGCAGGAACAACAAGGGGAAGGGCCACACATCCCACCACCACTGGCAAGGTCTCCACAGCCACACGCAGGTGAGGAGTTAGAGTGGGAAACAGCAGCTGCTTTGGGGGAAACCGGACATAGACATGCAGAATATGGCCTTACACTGGCCAAGAGAAAATAGATACACACACTTACCACCTAAGGGGCTAAAAACCTTCCTCCTGCATACATACATACAGTAACATTTATGCCAGGCAACACTCACATCCTTTACTTACCCATGTCATGGCTGTGTACTGCTAGCATCATACAGAGCCAGCCCTTAACTAAAACGCTTCTAACTGCTGGATTTCCAAGGTAAGTGTTAAACCTGGAATATTAAAATAAATGTCTAAGAATACAAATGAATGGCATATCCTTGCATACTGTTACTTGGTAATGTAAGTTAGTGTAAGGTGGGTGATTTTTACAGCAATTGCATCAAGATGTGACAGCAGTGACTTATGTGAATACATGTGTCCTCTATCAACTAATAGACCTTATGTCTAAAATGTACGGATTTTCACTGAATGCCCACAGTTTGGCCTCATATGTTTATAATGGCAAATCATTAAAGATTGAAGTTAGAAATAATGACACACATTTCAGTTTCAGACTTCATATCCCTCAGAACAAACATAAAAATAGTAATGTAAAACCTGTTGTTCCATCAACTGTTTGTAAGACCACAATGTTTAAGAACTCTCCTCATTGTTTTGGCCGTTGTCACACTTTTTCCAACCAAATGGTGTTGAAGTGCTAAAGTATAACCAAATAACAAGTAGTAGCACAACGTTGCGAGTCCACAGAAACAATTTATTAATACAAAATACACAAATAGTTAAGCGCTTTCATCTCATGAATAATAAAACAAATAAATAAAACCAGCATTGAACATGTATACCATTTTTAAAAAGTGTCAGTAGTTCATATTCCTGCACTTTCGTATTACAATTTTTATTTTCATATGTACTTTGCAATGGTATACATGTTCAATGCTGGTTTTATTTATTTGTTTTATTATTCATGAGATTTGGCATGTTTGAAATATGATTTGTTAATTTCTAGACCAATGAATTCAAACTGGGTTATTTAAGCCTGAAAGTTCATACTTTAGTTGTTCTGACGAAGTCATACTGTTTGATGAAAGCGCTTAACTATTTGTGTATTTTGTATTAATAAATCATTTCTGTGGACTCGCTACGTTGTGCTACTACTTGTTACTTTGTCACACTTTTATTTATGGATTTCTCTAGCTTTGTTGATGTGAAAGTTTGGGAGGGATGTGCACATTACAAAAGCCTGTAAGAAAGCATTACAATTTGCAAAACTGTATCACAAAAACAGATATGCTAAGCAGCTATACACCTTGAACATCAGACAAAAGACTTCTGTATCCCTGAATCCAAAAGATCAAGGATATGGTGCAGTTATCATTTGCACAGGGTGTTGTGGGGAGGCCTAAGCTGACACAAAAGGTAGTGAGTTCATGTGAGTAAGAAAGAGAAGCAGGTGTACATTTCAATAAAGTATAAAATGGCCACTAGGAAAGAAAGAGCTTTACGCCTCACAACTGACCCATGTAAAGTTCATCATCATCATCCCCAGCCCTGAGAACTGGCTCTGCCAGAAGTTTCACTGGTACATCCATGCCCATGATCAGATGCTGCTACCTGAATGTAACTGATATCTGTTGGATGAGCTGTACTTATGAGTATGCCCAGGACCACGTCCCCATGGCCTGCCATGACTGGGTGTGGACACCTCAACTACTGATGGAGCAGAAGTAGTGCGACTATAGGAGTGTGATCTGGCATGGCCATGTCAGCTAACATCAGATGATGTGGCTGACCTATGCCCATGTGGATTCTGTCCCCCTCACAGCAGATGTTACATCACAGACACCACCCATTCCAATGTTTCATTAATCTGATCTATTAAATCAGTAACATGGTAGAGGCAGTCATGCCTCTCAGCCTGTGGCACATCTACAACCCTAAGCATTTCCTTAGAGGCCCTATCGGAACATGCCTGTGCCTCCATGATGGCCCGAGACATACATCGAGTGGTACAGACAGACACACCAGGACCAGGTGGAGGATAGACAGTAGGCCCCCTCTAATCACCCCTAACAACCTTCCTGTGTGGCACCCCATCACACTTTGGCTATTGCCAATGTCAACAGACACTGAAGCCGCAGTAACCACACTACCCTGATCAAGTGTCTCACCCTCCACTTGTCCAATATATGAGGGCTCACTGGAATGGGATTGTATAGGCATACTGGCTATGTCCAATGGAAATACAGGGGAAGGCTGAATGTCAAACTTGGTGTCAGATTCAGCCTCTGCACCCCATGACCGTGCCTGTGTTTGGCCACCATCATCATCATCACCATCATCATCACCATCATCATCATCATCAGAGTCTGCTGATACTCTGATATCAGGTGTAAGAGTCAGGATCACCTGTGATAATAAGCAACAAACTCAGGAAAGAAATTAATAGCTACACTACTACAGTTTAATATATGCTAACAAAGTAACACTGGTGCTACTATCACAGACAGTACAGCAATACACACACAGTTCTGATACCGATATCACACATATGGATACATGCATATTTCTTGTAAATGCTCATCAGTATTAAAATAAAATGTTTGGCTGACCATGTGCCGGTGACTCCACACTTGCTAGGGGAGAATGTCCTGGAAGAAGATAAGCAAAATGTAAGGACACCATCATCACAATAATAATAACAATAACACAAGAGGAAAGATGTTGGCCTTTATATGTCCATTAACAATACATTTAACTGAAGTGTGTATGACATGTTCACTCCCAGCCCATGTGTAATGAACCAGAATGTGTTGTTAACTGTATCAATCTATAAATATTGCCACCAAGAAAATTTATTAAACCAACTTAACTATTGCTTTCAGTATTTTACTATACAAAAAATATTTAAAAACTGACAGATGTAAGGCTAACTGGAAGCTCCTCCTGGGACATATTTGTTCTCCCTCAAACAGCAACACCAACATCAATCACATGCTGTTATGCAATTTTCACTGAGCTCTCTGGAGGATCCTTGACAGTAGACAGAAACTCTTCATTTGGTGTCAGTGGTACCTTAGTAGCAGGACACCCCTCTGGTAGCCAGCTATCCATGGGCCACTGCAACTGCTCTCCTCCTACCCAATGAAATCATGTCATTGGTCCTATGACACACCTAATCATATGGTTCCAAATTTGCATTCTTCCAGACATATCCCCACATCTTCTGTCAAGCAGAAAGGCACCATGTTGCCAAAAGCCTTGGATGATCACATCATTCCCTGCGTCATTGAAGGGGGGGGTTGTAGGGATTGGGACACTTGGGTGCCATAGTCCTACATGACATAAAACACAAAAGAAGGATACTGTACATAAATATCACATAAAAGTCCTGCTTAGATATAACACATATTATTAGTTTTGCAATATTACCCACTAGAGAAACAAAAAAGGGTTATGTGGTTGTAACATATCAAAGTCACACACAAACCAAGGTTTGATCCAAAACAAGAAGCAACAATAGCAAAGTAAACCTCTGTAAAAAAATTTTGGTTGTTTCTACACAGAAATGCAACTTGCCTTCCTCACCCCCAAAACAATAGGCAAATTACATTTTTATACCAAGCAAGGAATACAACATCAGTGAACTGTTATAAGTGCTTTTAAACAAACTGTCCCAAAAACATGTGAACACATTTACCACAGAACAGTCATTTTTATGCAATTGGCAGTCACCTCTACCTGTGCCCAGCACTCCCCTAGAAGTGTCTATGGACCATCCTAGAAGGCGAACACCCCTGTCTCATTGACAGTATAGATTACATTTCTCATAGAAGAATGTAAAGAAAACTTGTTCTAAAGGTAACACTTGTGATGAATGTTAATAAGGCTGTGCATTTGAGAAAATAAAATATCCTTACAAAAATGCCTAAGCCATTGGTAAATTTCTAAGAGGTGTATACAGATAAAATTGCATTTGCTAATGCATATATGTATGTGTGTGGGTAAAAGTATTGTTCCTAGTTGCATGTGAGCAAATCCAATATATAACTGAAAAATGCAGTCATACCTTATCAAGATCCGTAGTCTTCCCTGTAGATAAATCCAAAGTAATAGCAATCTTCTACTGTGTTATCCACATACACAACTCTCCTCACATTCAGGTTCCCTAACTACATATAGATTCTAGCCTGTAAGCATGGTAAAGTTGAAAATTAACTCATGAGAATTGCTGAATCCCAAATTCTTGGCTCTGTGTAGTATATGTAAACATAATGCAGTGTTTGTTGCTAATGGATTGCAACTGTGAATGATTACTGGTAGGGAGAAGGAAAACACAGTTCAAACTCCTTTACCTTCAAGGGTATGTCAGCCAGGTTACACTTACAAAGCAGAGAAGTAATTGTCTCAAGGTTTTAAATGTAAGTAAGTTGTGTGATCATTCATTGTACTACATTTGAAATTAACACATGTGCAAACAATTTAGAATTGTACAAGTGTCACGTATCTTGTTAATACTGTGGATGATTTTTGACTTGCTGGCATGCACAATGATTTCCATTCCTGCTGCAAAGCTGTTCCTGTGGCAGAGGGATAAGACACCCTTACTGCGTTTTGTAGGTTCACTGGTGTGAGAGTTAAAATCCAGACTTGTGCAAACATCTTTCATGTGTACTAACATTTATTTTATAATGTTGTTTATTTTATATGTGTGTGTGTGTGTGTGTGTGTGTGTGTGTGTGTGTGTGTGTGTGTGTGTGTGTGTGTGTATATATATATATATATATATATATATATATATATATATATTTATTTATTATTTTATTTATTTACATTTGTTTACAGGGAGTGTCTGACTGGACGTAGGTCCATTTTCAGCAAAGGCCCAGGGAGAAAAGCTCCACAGTTAAAATATACAGACAGTAGTCACATTGGATTTACATAGCAATTAACAATTTGATCAACATATCAATTAAAAATTACAAACACAGTTATAGATGAAGAACATAGTACATCAGTAGACAACTAGAATCTTTATCATCTGTGAAGTACATAACAGACATTAACAATTGTTACAAGAAGAAGTTCCTGCTGTATAATAAGTAGTTAGGCTTATGAGCATCTGAGCTTGCTATAATCAAGGTAGTTAGTGGGGTGGAAAGAAAGGTAGTGGGTGGATGGGGTGGGTGATATTAGAGGGGGTGTTGCAAGAGCATAGCCAGCATGTTTTTAGGTGTGCTTTTAGTAAAGTTTTGAAGTGGGTGCATGATGGTACAGAGGTAATTGTGGGTGGGAGGGAGTTCCATAATTTGGCTATGGTGCAAGAGAATAGTGCTTCTCCAGCAGAGTTACTGGCTTTAGTGACCTGTAAGTGATTTTTGTTGCTGGATCTTAGTAGTCTGGTAGTCCGATAGGGTTAGAGTAGATTCTGGAGGGATGGGACTTGTAGTGGATGGTTTACTAGTTTGTGGGCGAGTGCAAGTTGATACCACTAAAGGAGGCGAGGGAGTTCAAGCCAGCCCAATTCAGCAAGTGAGAGACAGTGGTAACTATGGTAGGATGCCCCTGTGGCGAATTTATCGATTTTGTTGTAGCAGGTCTCGAGCTTGTTTAGACCGCATTGCCTTAGGTTGGTATATATTGGAGAGGCATAAAGTAGGTTGGAAATAAGGTGGGAATTTGCTAATGAAATCTTTGCTGCTTTGGTGAAAAATTGTTTATTTCTGTATAATGCTCCTAGTTTTTGTGGACTTTTTCATGGTCATAGATATGTGAATGTCAAATTTTAGTTTATTGTCTATTTCCAGTCCTAGCAATTTGGTGTGTTCTGTTGGGTGTATAGTGGTGTTGTCTTTTGCTGTGATGTTAAAGTGAGAGTTGTTTTGAATATATTTGGTGGGTTGTAAGATGAGTAGTTTAGTTTTGATTGGGTTGAGTATTAATTGGGCATCGGATAACCAAGTTTCAACAGAGGAAAATGCTTTCTGTGTGAATCTTTGCAGTTTGGGTAGGGACTGGGCTGAGCAGATGATGGATGAGTCATCTGCGTATTGTATGAGTGTGCCATGTTGGTGGCAGAGGCTAGATTACTGGTGAAAATAGAGAAGAGTAGGGGTCCAAGAATGGATCCTTGGGGAACCCCTATAGAGACAGGTAGTTGGGGAGATATGTCATTCTGCCATACAACAGATTGTTGGTGGTCAGACAGGTAACTCAGAAACCAGTTGGTGACTGATTGAGAGAAGGATAGGTTATTAAGGACAGAGGTGAGTTGTTTGTGTGGGACCATGTTGAATGCTTTACATAGGTCTAGGAAAGTAGCAGAGGAGAGACAGCCACTGTTTTTATGCTAAAGGATAGAGTTAGTAAAGGAGAGTAAGGCAGTGGCGATACTATGGTTTGGTCAGAAACCATGTTGAGTATTGGAAAGGAGGTTGTTAGTAAGGAGGTAGTCTGAGACCTGAGAGTGAATGCATCTCTCTAGTATTTTGGAGAGTGGAGAGAGAATAGTTATGGGGCAGTAATTCATTAGTTCTGTGGAGGGGCTGTCTTTGTAGAGGGGAATTATATATATATATATATATATATATATATATATATATATATATATATATATTACGGTTCAAGTCTCATATTTGTTGTTTTAAATATGAAACCTAAGAAACAGTGCTCACAAGGATAAAACAAGTTTAGCTTTGCTTCTCGCATTTGTGCATCACTTACCACAGTGCAAACCTGGACTAATGGGCCACACACGAAGTAGACACAACACCTGCAGTCATGATTCAGACATTCTTGATTTCAAAAAGGATACATTGTTGCATCTTTTGTTTTATATTGTGCAAACCCACTAAGTGGCATTGCATGGCAGTTAAAAACCTTGTATCAGCCAGGACCTTGTCAGGTCAAACACATACATGGTTAACCCGTCAGTCTGTCATGTATAATTATATATAATTCAGGAGTATCACTGAAAAGGACTTTTTCTGTGGCAAGGATGAAAAAATCTCTGCTGTAGAAAAAATATTTTGTCTCTTATGCATAGGTGTAAATCCCGCCTTTTAAAAACTAATTTTTAGTGTGTGTAAAGCCAACCAAAAATATGTCAGGTCACAAAATGTATGCCCCTTGTACATGTCTGCAAAGTTAAATACCTAACAGTTACAGCAGCAGACATAACCTCAACCTAATGCCAAGTATCAGAGTAACTTTTCAGTTTCAAAAACTGCTTTCCTCTCTTTTTGACACTGTTTCTTTCCACTTAACATCATGATTGGCGTAAACACAATACCACACATTGGTGAAAAATTAATTTGAACTATTGCTCTTTTCCATGGTTGAACATGTCTGGTGGTAGACGGGAAGGTGCCCAATTTAGGGCACAGAGGTGAGGTGCTGAGGAGTCTAGAATCTTCACTGGACTCCTTGTAAAGTGCAGCAGTGCAGCCAAAGGCTGCTTCAGGGGGACTATACTGGCTATCAGTACAAGTCTGAGGCATGGAATAGTCTGGTCAAGGCTGTCTTCAGTGTAACTGACATTCCATACACTGGAGAATAGTGTAGGCATAATTTGAATGACCTGAAAAGGTGCTAGCGGGATACATTAAACCAGTGGGTGGATGAGTTCAGGACTGCTGACATCCCACAGTTGCATAAATATACTGATAAAGAGAATTTATAGTAGACAGAATGCTGCATATAGGAAAGACTGATATGCATAATGCTCTTCTTTCTTCTCTTCTGTTTATCCCACAGCCTACCAAGAGATTATGGTGAATAGAAATGCCCATGTTGAGCATCTACAGAGACTGAGAGAAACAAGCGATATGTATGCAGCACAACATAACTGTTATTTTAGTTAAAGTATTGGCCTTCTATGCAGTAGTAGCAAATTAACCATTCATATCATAACTATAAAATCCATCATGCATTCTTCAGTCTGTAGCACAAGCCAGCTGTAGGAGTCAAGTGTAATACTGTAGTCAGGCATTGTGAGCTCAAATACCACAAGTAACAAATACATATATGTAAAATCCTTTAAAATATTACATAATATAATTTCAACAAAAGTGGCATAAATGCCATGCTGTTAACGTAATCTGTATAATTTGACCTAGCATAAGTGAAATATCTGCACATTGCAATATTACTTTGAGTAATCATTACTTATGGTTTGTAGTTAAGAACTATAATTAAATGTAAAAGTACAGATACATATAAAATACTTTATTAAAGTGATAATGCATTGTATGTCACATATGATGGTACACATTATCTCTTTTTTTCTCTTACCCCAACCCTTATCTTTCTTTTTTATTTTTGCATGTGTTGTCAAAATGATTCAATGTCATCCATCTCTTACAAGTCATAACATGCTTTACAGGACCGGAAGGTAAGCCAACCAGTGAAGCTCAGCCTGCCTCCACTCTACCAGCTCCTGTACTGATGCCCAACACATTTGGGATCTAACCTGGCAGTACTGCCTCTGGTGCCCTTCTATTACCTGGGTCCTCCACATCAGGTAGCACTATCCTGGCAGCTGTTGCTTTGGTCCCCTTTGAGAATACTGGCAGAGGTGGGAATGTTATGACCTGCTAGGAGTTGCTAGGCTTGATGCATAGGATTGTGCACAGCACCACTGTGCACACCTATGCCAAATGGAGATGATAATATCTTTATGGTCTGGAGGAGAATACATCAAGCACTCCAACAGCTAGTAGAGTAAAGGGACAATGATGACAGTCCTGTAGGAAAGAACTAGATTCTCACTGTCCCATGTCTGACAGGCATGGGCATCTGTCGTCTCTTCTATAACCCCAATCATGGTGTCCCCCAACCTGTAATGTCCCTTACCATCCCTGTGTCTTGTCCTGTTTGTCCTATTTGCATCTGCTTCCTTATCTACCTTACTTACCTGACCCAGGAATACCTACGCCCCTTACCCAACATTCCTTTCTTATTGAAGTAAAAAAGAAAAAAAAAAAAACGAGCACCTGTCCCACAAAATATGTCATCGCATACATAGCTCTCCACTTTGCTCACATGTCTTCTTGACACACTTGATTCAGTTCAATTGATTATACAACATGATTGTATTGTTGTCACCCCTCTTTGTTGAGGTGACAGTAAATATTATGTTAATTTTCTTTACATATTTTCATTTTAAACAGTTGAAGAAATGGATAGGGATGGTTCTTTCCTACCTTCCTCCTGCAGATTCCTGTATTGCTTTCCCTATCACCATGCTTGCCCCCATTTCACCACTTTTTTATCTACCCAATTTTGACACATTTAACCTTGTCCAAAATAGAATATCACACCAAACACATAAGCAAAAAAAGAAGAAAAAAAAGAAACAATGAAGTGCTTCACTTTTTGTCCTCTGTGTTTGCACACAGTTTGGTATTGAGCACCAATGCCAAGTGGCTGTGAATGGATCTTCAGTGATGTGGTTACCCCTACGTAAAGCTGCACTAAGGCAACACACAGTGAATATAGAATAAATAATTATGCCATAAATACATATTTCAAAGTGTTAGATACACCTGAATTTGACTGTATCATCTGGGCTCAAAAAGAAATCAGTCAGTGCATTTATACCTGCTGCACAGAGTTACTTTGGCAGCAGGTGTGTTTCTTACACTCAGTACTATCCACAATTTTATCAATGAAGCAAAGGCTCACACATGCTCCTTGCTTAACTCAGCACAAATGGGAAAGTGTATAAATTAATATTTTGCATGCACAAACACTTTCCCATTGATTATGCCAACCAGCTGCTTGGCTGTCCACTATGGAAATTGCACAACAGCATGTGGTACTTATGATTACTGTCCAATTAGTCCCCATCTCATGAAAGTACATGTAAAAACACAAACCAAAGGAAGGCACTTTTGAAGGAAAGAACACATATTACACTGTAGCCATGTGTTACCTGCATCCATGCACTTGAAACTTGGTCTGTCAGTACTTCTTCAAAAATATATCAACTACTCTACAGAAATAAATAATACAATCTTTCTTATATACCATGGACATCTTTACATGGACAATACGCATTCAGATTTTCCAATACTTGTAGTAATGTGGACAGCTGTTTGCATATAGTTTGCAAAGCTGTGTTTTTAAGGTATACCTACACATTGGAAACTCAACAGAAAATGCTACATTTTGCACACTCGGCAGTCTGGTAACACGCAGCTCTTTTCTATCTTGACAGTTGTACATGACTATCTATCCATTTCAGACAGGCCTTCCAACATCTTCTCTCAAACATACAATGATGATGTCCACTATAAATTTTATTTATTTTATTTTACATTTGTTTACCGGGATAGTCCAACTGGACACAGGTCTATTTTCAGCAGAGGGCTAGGGAGAATAGCTCCACTTTACATACATCAATCAGGAAGAAACAAGCAAAACATAATCCGAGAATAGCAAGCAGTACATAGTAAACATCTCCAGTTAACATATATCATTCAAGAAGAAACACACAACACATAATAGCATACAGTACATAGTAAAAATAATATACATTCATAAGAATACTATTGGTGGGATTAATATAGAAATCACACATTGTAAACGAATCACTCATAATAATACTTTAAATGGGATTAATGCAGAATTCACATATTGTAACTGAATCAGATGTTGAAGGTAGGCAAATTGTTACTAAGTAAAAAAGTGAATCAACATAACAGAATACTGACACTATGAGTGGGAAAATAGAAAATAAGTTGGTAGTGAGCATAATGACTAGAAAGAGCAAATTAAAGTAGTGATTATTGGATCAGTACAAGATACAGAAGGGTTATTTATGTAGATATTGCAAGATTTTGTGTGAGGCCTATTGGTTGTATGATGGAAAATAGATTGTTAAGTAGATGTTTACCATGCAGAGTCACAGGAACATAACCAGTTGTTCATATAGTGTGTTTTCAAGAGTTCTTTAAATTGTGTAGCAGAGCTATTAGATGTCATGTGTCTAGGTATTGTATTCCAAGCTTTAGAAATAGAGTAATCAAAGAGAGATTTCCCAGCATCATTACTGTATTTAATGACATTTAGGAGGTTTTCGTTACTAGATCTTCAGGCTCTTGTTGTAGTATAAGGCTGAATTAGATTCTGGAGTGCTGGGATTTTATCAAGGTAGTAGTATAACTTGTGTACAAGTGACTATTGAGTTGCAGTAGCTGAGGCAGCTCAAGCCAGTTTAGCTGTTTGAGTAATACATAGTGATTGGTCCTATATGAGACCGCTGTAGCAAACCTAGCAATCTTGTTATAACAAGACTCAAATTTGTATAAGTCAGCCTTGCAAAGGTCAGTTAGAACTGGGGATGCACAGAGGAGTGCAGATAAGAGATGCGTCCAAGCTGTTGTGGCTTTAGTGTGTCTAGTGAGAAATTATTTGTTCTGACAGAGGAGTCTTACTTTTTTGTGAACTTTCTTGATAGTTTGGGCTATGTGAATGTCAAATCTCGGGTTGTTGTCTATTTATACACCTAACAGTGTTGTGTGGTTGGTCAAGATGATCTTGGTTTTGTTTTTGGAAATGATGATAAAATTATCACTTGGAGGGGGAGATCTACAATGATGGAAAAGAAGTAATGTTGTTATACTGGTGTTAAGAATAAGCTAGGAGTTAGTGAACCACTTTTCGACTAATGAAAATTGTCCTGCAGCCTTGTAAAAGTAAAACTTGTGCAGAGGCACTTGCATTAATAACTGAGTTCTGTAGTCAGTGTACTTAGGTAAGGGTTCTGTTCTCACTGCAGTCATCTGGTGTGTTTATTTGTTCACTTGGTTGACGTTAGACAGAACATTTTATTCCAGCATGTCTGACACTGCTATTACTGTCTTTTTCTCACTAGACACTGCTGATGTCATCACTAATAAAGTGCTTTCCGACACTCTCCAAGTCAGACTTGTGCTGTGGCACTTGTGTTAAATACTGGGTCTCTAGTCAATGTACTTAGATAGATAGGTGTTCTGTGTGTGTGTGTGTGTGTGTGTGTGTGTGTGTGTGTGTGTGTGTGTGTGTGTGTGTGTGTGTGTGTGTGTGTGTGTGTGTGTGTGGACATTAGGAGAGCATTTCATACCAGCACGTAGGGCACAGTTATTATCTTCTCCTCACTAGACACTACTGATGTCAACACTTATAAAGTGTTGTCCAACACTTTCCAAATCAGATTTGGGCTGTGGTGCTTGTGTTAAATACATAGGTCTCTAGTTGTTGTAATTTGATTGGTAGGCATTCTATTTTCACTGTAGTCAACTGGTGTGTGTGTGTGCGTGTGTGTGTGTGTGTGTGCGTGTGTGTGTGTGTGTGTGTGTGTGTGTGTGTGTGTGTGTGTGTGTGTGTGTGTGTGTGTGTGCATTCACTTGTTTGACATTAGAGAAAGTATTTTGCACCAGCATGTGGGACACTGCTATTACCATCTTCTCCTCACCAGACACTGCTGATGTCATCACCTATAAATTGTTGCCTGGTACTGTTCAAGTCAGACTTGTGCTATGGTGCTTGTATTAAATACTGAAGTCTCTAGTTGGTGTACTTAGATAGATAGGGGTTCTGTTCTCTCTGCAATCAACTGCTGTGTGTGTGTGTTTGTTCACTTGGTTGACTTTAAAGAGATTGTTTTACACCAGCATATGGGACACTGCTATTACCATCTTTTCCTCACCAGAATCTGCTACTATAAAATCCAGAATTGGGGTCTGGCACTTGTATTATGTACTACGCTGTGTAAAGAGTTAGGTAGTTTTAGAATGATATGTCAGTCCACAGCTATGTCTAACCCTCCTCAAAACATCTTGTTGTAGCATACAGTGATAATGTCATCCTGCATAACATGCATTCTGACAATATTTAAGACAAACCTGTGATGTGGCAGTAACATTAAATACTGTGTTTGCAATCCACTTTAACTACTCATATAGGTGCTCGAATATGACAAGTCTCTAACAGTACACAAACTGAACCTGTCGGACATAGTAAACTCCTTGGTGTTACCCTAGACTGTAACCTAAAATTTGACAGACATCACTTTAACAATCAACAAAGTCAGATTGAAAACTAGGTGCTCTCTACAAGACAAATATATCTTTGTAGTCATGCAAGAATTGCTACTGCCATAACTCACCTACTTTCCACCCTTTTCTGTTGTTCTCAGGTCTTCACAAACCTTCATAAATCTAACCTAAATAACCAAGAAGCCTGATATAATAAAATCGTCAAATTTGCCACTAATCTTCCTCACAGAACTCACCATTGTACAGCCCTACAAAAACTAAACTGGACTGAATTCCCAAACTTACTAGCCCTAAACCAGCTAATAGTAGTTCAATCTGTTATCCATAAACCTGACAATTGCCCAGCCTTATCTATCCTTGTACAACCCTATTCTAATCTTACCTCACTCAGGTCAACTGATAAAAGCTTGCTCAATGTTATCAAATCCAGAACTCTTAAGGTGATTCTTTATACAGCTACTCCATAGCCAAAACTTGGAATCCCCTTCCCCAGCATCAACTATCTATACCTAATACCCATAGCTTCAAACATCTCCTTACAAATTATTTCTTCAATCACTGGCTATGCTCCTGTACACTATCCTACTTCTGTGTTTCTGCCTATGTAACTCAATATTAAGTTATTTTATTGTTTTATTGATGTCATACTTGATTTTGTGGATTGATGTGTGATTTTATCAGATTTTATTAACTTGATTTACATTGTACTATGTTATTATGTAAACTTCTTAATAATCATTTTGTACTGTAACTAGCATATCTGACTATAAATATTGTAACCTTAGTTTGGGATCTTTTCTCCCCAGTTCTCCAGTGAAAAAGAGCTTTTTTTTGCCCAGTCGGACACTACCCGGTTACCAAATGTAAATACAATAAAATAAATAAATAAATATAAATAAATACTTGCATGTCTATACATACAACTAACACTTCTGAGACAATTTTACACAGGGATGTGACTCCATATCAATCCCCTACAATGCTCGCAAAATGTTCTCTTCAGCACACAGTGATGCTATCATACTCCATACTGTGCAACATGACAGTGTTACAGTCTGACATATGTGGTGTTGCTACTGTGACATGGCATTCATATTCTTTGCCTACACAGGTGTAATGTTCATAAGAAGCCCAGTTTACTGTTGTGTGTATGGTTGCTGGTACATTATGGTCATTGTATAATTTTTGGAATAACTCTTCATTGCACTACTGCTTGGGGTATCTTTCATGTAGCCCCGGGCATCCTCCTTTGTCCTCCAACCAAATGACATCCTTCCTGCAGAGGAATGGAGGATGCCTTACTGTCAAATATGGATGCACTCATTCTGAAGCAGAGTCCTTCCTTGAACCTATGCAAGGCATCTCCAAACCACTGCATGTGTGATTGCTAATTCTGTCATGAGGTGGTGTAGACTTCCCATATGGACAGAAGCAGAATGTGATCATATCTCTCAACCTCTTAGAGCAATAAATCTAGACAAAGACATAAATAATGGGTGGACAAAGGCCCCAAAATAGGAACAACTCTAAGTATTGCTCTTACAAACTTAGAAAGTTGATAGAATAAGAAGTTTGCATTAGCATGAATTTTATAAAGGATATGCAGTCTAACACTCTCATTTCTGTCCTTATTTTCTGACTTTAGTCTTCAATGATTTGCCAGTGATTTGCCAGAAAACCAGAATTTTTGGAGAAAAAAAAGTATGAGGCAAAAATCTGGACATTCTGTTCCAATCTGAACAGTTGAGAGGTATGAATGTAATGCGTCCAACAAATATACATGTACGCACAATAGTCTTACTATCTTCCATAATATAAATATAGGCATTTCTATTTTCATGTTATAATAATGGTTAGGAATTCATATGGTGCTGGCCATTAGCCTAACAGTCCAATGACCCTATGATCAACTGACATGTCACTGTCACTGCCATTGACATGTGCTATATTGAGGTGGTAATTTATAGTATGCTACAAGGCTGTATTACAATCTGTGATGTGAGCTAATGTATTGATGGCCATTGCTGCCATTGCATTGCATGCTTCTTCTATAACAGCTGTAGCAATATGCCTCCTGAGAACTGTTGACATAGGTTCATGGGTTCATAAGAGGTCACTAGGCTAGCTGTTATAGAGCCTTTACAAGCCTAGCTATGTTAATCCCAAGTAGCCCCAAATGTCCTTATTAGGTTATGTAAATTGCAGAATGAGTCTATGGTCAGCAATGACTACCTCTGTCCATGAGGGACATGGGTGTCACCCCAGGGTGAATTTGAGGTCTCCTATCCATTTGTCTATGTTGTGCTTGAATAGGATTAGTGAAGAGCTCTGCTTCACTTGTTGGAAGTTTATTTCAGAGGAGTGACAGTCTCTGGGTGATATATCTGTCTCTCAAGCATGTTCTGTTAGTGTCACAGCCTAGGTTAAGATCCCTAGAGTAAGTGACTCTTGTGTCATTAGATATGTGGTTGAGCAACATTTCCATCAGGGCAGGGACAGAGACTGCTCAGTAGCCCAGGCACAAGTCATTTCTCAGCAGCCTATGTGATACAGAGTACAGTGACAGGGCTTTCAGTCTAGCCACATACAATATAGCATGGCGTGTTGGCCCTGTATTTTCTTGGTGAGGATCCCCTGTGGTCTCTCCATCTGCTGCAGGTGTCTGGTGAGGTACATGGAAAAGGGAGCATAGTGCTCTGTTTAGTGGTCTGATGAGGGTCAAGTACAGTGCTGTTGTAACATCCATATACCTGGATGCAATCCCCTTACTTATGAGGTGCATGATGCAGAAGGCTTTCCCTACCACTATGGAAACTTTGTAGTCAAAGTTCAGATTGCTAGCTACCTGTTTTTTTAGGTCTTGCACCACTGGATTTGAGCTTGGGGCAGTGTTGGCAATACTATAATTAGTGGGGAATTTCGCTTTGCCAAAGCCAATAATAATGGCACTTTTTTGCATTTAGTTTTAGACCATGGCTTTGGCACAAACCATTTGTCTGTTAGCCCCTCCTGTAATATGTTATCATTGGAGGACTCAAAGGTTACACCCAATTTGCAATTGTCAGCAAACCTGATAAGCTAAAGGCTGTTTAGTTTAGTCTGGTGCAAGAAATAGATTCTGAACAGTAAAGGACTCATCACAGATCCTTGTAGTATGCTACTGGTGATGGTTCTGCTGTTACAGGTTGAGTCACCAACTTTGACAGTATGTGTTCTGTCACTGAGCCAATTGTCTACCCATCTAGTGATGTAATGGTTAATCCCCAGCTGGGAAAGTTTCTCACCTGAGTGGGGGATTGTGTCAAAAGCCTTGACCAGGTCAAGACAGGCAGTATGCACTGGCTTACCTTCATCCAAGGCTTTGAAGACTTTCTCAAAGAAGTCTACTAGGTTTAATAAGCATGATCTACACTTAACAAAGCCAAATTGGGTTGGGTCAAGAGTTTGAAGGTCACCTATGTCCTTGTTGATAAAGTCCATCATGATTCTTTGCAAGATCTTGAAGATAAGACTGGTTAGACCTATATGTCTATAGTTCCCAGGATCGGTTGATTCCCCCTCTTCTGCAAGGTGATTAACTGTTGCTGTTTTCCACTCCACTGGAACAAAGCTAGTTCTCAGGCTATGTTTAAATAGGACACTAAGTGAGTCCTCTAGGTACTGTTTTAGATTGTTTAGTAAGCAACCTGTGATGTTAGGTAGTAGCACTGAGGTCATGTTTTTAGCCTTGGAGAGTGCAAATGACCTGATCTCTAGAGATACTAGGCAGAGGACTAGTGTCAAGTATGCTTTAGGGTATGGCCGGTGGGACCAGGGTGATGAAGTTTGCACCAAATCTGTCAGCTACCAGGTTGGTAATTTTTTCTGTTGCACTAAGCAGCAGAACCTTGAGTTTGCCTCCAGCGGATTTTGTTATGTCGGAACCTTTGCTGCTTTAACATTGCCTAAAAATGGTACTATGGGGGAAGCAAGCACTTTTGTCAGTATCCAGCAGCCTAGAGGGTGCAGGTGTAGACCATCTCTGGCAAAGCAGCATGGTGTGTCGACCATGTCATCTCAGGCTGAGAGATATTGGATCCCCCTGGATTGACACCAGAATCTAAGCCAATTGTTGAATTTGATAATTTTTTGTTGATATTGTGGCATCATCCTAAGTGAAGGTAGACTGCTGCTTAGGGCTAGGATCATACTTGCCTGGGACACATAATCTTTGAGTTCAGTCTTGTGTCTCTTCATATAGTCCAGAGAGGCACATCTCAAGTAATTCACCCCAACATGAGCTATGACAGAGACATAACAGTACTTGTTGAGTGATGTGAGTGACATGGTCTGATACACTCGTATGTATATTGTTGGCATATTAGGACATGCGTTGTTGTAGCTGAGCAGATCAACTGTCGACACAGTTTACATTCCACCATCACAGTGACAATTGCAGTATGATATAGGTGTCCAGGTGTCTACATACCATCATTAAATGCTGTGTGACACACATCAATATAAATTCATGTTGATTACATGGTCACATAAGTCTTGTCTCATACACATATGTTGTTATGCTGTGATATGCACAACAATTTATCACATGTTTGGATACAAAGAATTCCACACGGTTGCAATTGTATGCACAGTTGTGTTGCTATAACCAAGGATTTTTGAGGGGATCAGCCGCACCATCATGTGACTACTAGCATTTGTGTAAGGAAATGTTCTACATGGGCCCCAAACAACCGATATGTAATCTGTCCTGATATGACATCAGGCTGCTCAAGCACAGCTTGCCCATGAAACAAATATAGGCATATGTTGTGCAATCATACCTCTCAACCTCTTAGAGCAAGAAATCTGTGCAAAGCCATAAATAATTGTCGGACAAAGGACCAAAACAGTGACAATTTTAAATATTGGTCTTATAAACTTAGAAAGTTGATAGAATAACAGGTTTTGCTTTACCATGAAATTTCTGAAGGCTATGAAGCCTGAAATTCAAATGTCTATCTTTTCAATCTCTAATGACATCTCAATAATTTGCCAGAAAAAAAAACTTATTTTTTTGAAAAACAGGCCAAAAATATGAGGCAAAAATCTGGACAGTCTGCAAAAATCTGTACGGTTGAGAGGCATGCAATTGATGTAAGTACATAACATTGGTACAGCTGTATGACTGTGTGCATAGTATCAATGTGTGGAATGTGACAAATGACCACAGTCATATGTGTAGGTCTTTTCACAAATCATATATTCCAATACATTTGAAATGTTAATACACAACTAAGCACAGATGTGCAATGGATGCCACCAGACATACCCAGCTAGAGGAAATAGACAATCCACTAGCTGGAAGTTTGTCTCACATGTCACCCTGTTGCCACTGCCCATCAGCCAAAGTATGCATGGAAACATTACTCAGTTTCTATGCTAAGGAGGGCAGCACATGTGTGTGATCTGTATGACTAATAACACAGAATCAATGGATGTTGACAGCATCACAGATTGCCTATAGTGTGGCTGAAAAATGGACCTGCCAGACACGGTTGGATCCATACTTCAACACAGCCTCCAGACAGGATATGTTGTCATAGAAGGGGGTACATCAACATGCATCTATCTGACTGGTGGGGCACATCACCTGATGCATGCATATATAGACACATTCTGACTCTCCTTATCTGTGAGGAAGACCAACATGTCATCACGGATCTTTTCTAAATGGACACTGGTAATAACCTGACTGTGTGCAAAAGATATGTGTGATTTGCTCAGGCTATATACATATCTGTTACAGCTGTTAGATGTCCTCAAGAAGGTCAGTAAGGGCATGCACAATGATAACACTATCATCTTGCCTAACTTGACCTGGTCAAGCCATTTGACACAAATCCACATTGATGTATTACTGTGACAGTCACAAGTGGCCATAAACACCTATATCACCAAGTAGGTAGACCACTGGATCACATATGTGACATATAAATATGTTGAACTGTGTGAAGTGACCTATATCTGGAGTCCAGTGATCAGGTCTGTACCTCAGCACTGTGTGCTGGGCCCTTTCCTGTTCATTATTTAAGTCACAGATGTCAAGAATGAAATAGACATAATTTGTCGAACCAGCTTTGCCATGGACTGCAGATTGTGGACAATCATTGAATCTAAGTGTGATATTAGTATAATACAGACAGGACTGACACACTCAAAGGATTGCTGCCATAACCATAGAGACACAGGAGATGAAAAAAAATCATAGCAGAATTTGTTACCTTATAAAAGCAGATGCAGAACCTAATGATAATGTAGACAGCATACCCCTATGAGCAGACCAAGTGGTTTCTGACCTGCGTACTCAGGCAGATGGTATGTGGAATGTCCTCCAGCATGTACCCACAGTGGTGACTGCTCCCTTGTATATAACACAACTCCTAAGTATGTACAGGACATACACGTCAAAGGCCATTATACTTCTATACTTCACAGCCTTCATCACACCAATAACTGAGTACAATGCACCCTTTTTCCTGTACCTCCCTACACATGTTCCAGGGATGCCTTACTCAAGTGTACCACCTTTGCCACAGTGAGCTCGCACACATCTTATTGGCCATACCTAAGTATTCTTTTTGTTGCACAAACATTAGTGTGTGATGCTGCTGAACCCCCATTAAGGTGTTATACCAGATGCATGTGTGATAAGCGTTCCTGTGATGCACACATTACATATGTAGCTGATTGACAACATTGATGGCATGGCTTACATTCATGACAGTGTGGATTGTGCCATATATATGCCATGCATGCTCACCTGTGAACTAGCCTGGATTGATCATAATCTCACATACAGGTATGGTAGTGTCCCTCTTAATATCTCCAGCAGATGTTAAAGTTTCCAGATGGAGTGTTTGATTCTCCTCATAGATTGCTGACAACTCATAATAATTGTACGCGTGCTCTTGCAGAACCATCTATGATCACTCACAATCACATATCTTATGTCAGAGACATGGGATTACTGGCGGTATTATTCTGATATTGTCCATGATTGTGTGTGCTTCTGTCTACTGTTGTCCATTAGCTTGTCACTATGTGTTCCACCTGGTTGAGACCTGTGCTGACATTACACTCATATTCAGGCAACTCATTTTGCACAGCTTCACAATATGCACCTAATCCCCATTGTATATACCATCCCTAATATAGTTCCTCTCCATAGTTTATGTCAGGTTACATATATCACAAAGAATCTTCTCCATTATAATATCACCTTGTGTGACAGTTACATAATATACAATAACTGTGCAGTCCTTACTGTATTATGTTGATATGTGATTAGTGTTCATGCTACAACTGTTTTTATTGACATGCCCTCATCTGCTGTATATAACCATGTTTCACCTGTCCTCTCTCCATGTGTTCATTCCTACAGTACATTTATGTGTCCATATTCAATACACACTTTCCCTGACTGTTTATTTATAATGCAGTCTATGTACCCGTGCTGATCATTTACACAACTTTTGTTCAGTATGCCTGAAACAGGTTTCCTCAGTACTTTGCACCGTATATACTTTTATATAATGTGTTGGAACCATATACATTGCTTTATTAATAATCCTGGTAATCATTGTGGCATTCCGTGCAAGCACACATGCTTACTTTGCCTGTAGGTAAACAGATTTACATGTCTGCTGCTGTCTGCGTTGCTTTAAATGGTTTCCTGGCCGACAGCACTGTTGCTGCCCATGAAACCGCGTTTGTTTATGTTTAAATGTCTTTTGCAGCATTTATATGTAATTAGCACTGCTGTTCAGTATGCAAACATGTAAACTCTGTGTAGGCTTCATACTAAGCCTGCATGATGTTTATTAAATCCCCAGAATAGAGTATTCACTTAAAGTTTCCATAACATCTTTTCTTATAATTTTGCTTGTCCTTGGGTTTCTTCACTGGTGTCACCACTGTTTTCCTACTTTTTTTATTTGTTTGTGTTTTTAAAGATATATAGGGCCATTCTATTTTTTATCATTGCTGATTATTTATTTTTCTGTAAAAGTAAAATGGCCTCATATACAGAATTACATACCTTAGTTTTATTTAGAAAAAAAGTTTAAGCCTGACCATGTATTTAATGTGAGTTGTATTTTTAAATAGGAATTTAGTCAAAGACCTACGTCTTTCTTTTTCTCATTGTTTTATCCAAACATTCTTTATTAACCTAACATTAAAACTGCAATTTTTGGCTGTAGGATTATACCAGGCAGATCGTGAAACTTCTTTTTTTCCAGGTAAGGTGTAAATTTACCTATTATTGACCTTTGAAGAGATGTTGCATTATTAGAAGACTTCATAAGAAAACTGCAATCTTTCTATTCTGTAAGAAGGTTAAGAAGTATATAAAATGTGAGTTTTAAAGTTATTTTCCCTTGGGTCTTTAGCCAATGGTCAACATCAGTACTGAAGCCCTAAATGGGCTAGGGATGGGCACTTTATCCTGCCATGCAACAGACTGGTACAGCTAAAATGTGTGTGTGTGTGTGCACATGCATATGTGTGTGTGTGTGTGTGTGTGTGTGTGTGTGTGTGTGTGTGTGTGTGTGTGTGTGTGTGTGTGTGTGTGTGTGTGTGTGCGCATGTGTAAGTGCACATACAACCCTGGAGTAATACTGCAAGTTACCTTTTAGTGGTTTGCACCAATAACTACCAGAGGTTGAAGGGAGTTAAAAGATTTCAAAACTTCACAACAGCTAAAGAGTAATAACCATGCTGTCTAGCTCACCTTTTTTCCTGGTATCCAAGAAATAATGAACAAATGAGGATACAGTCTTGATATTCATGAAAGAACAGAGCTGAGAAATAAAAAAACATTTAATGATGTGTATTATTCAGTGGCGTTCTGAGAAAGTGAAATTCCATGTGCCCTGTTCCTAATGCATTCCTATACAGCACTAAAACCCTCTCACCTTCTCTTCTGAAACAGTGATACACCATACTTTTGCTATGCTTGCATTTGGAATCAGTGCTGCTCCATGAGTATACAGTATCAGTATTCAGAGAATAGTATTGCTACCCATTGGGCAAGCAAAGCCTGCATCAAGGTAACACTTTATTCTTCTGGGTATGCAAGGGCTGCATTTGGTCATCACAGGCACCCTGTTGGCATGTAATGGAACTCACTACCAAACCAAATAACTTCTACCACCTCCATTATTCAATTAAAAACTCCTGAAAACCCACTATGTAAACAACTGGTTCTGCTCATGCCATTCCCCAGGTTAATCCATACCAAGTGATTGCTGCATGGATTCTGCTAAGAACAAACAGTTTACCCTGAAAGATTGTTAACTTGTTGATATTTAACTTACAGAACTAATAACTCCCTTCTACAAAACCAGCAAACATCACCTATTACCTCAAACAATGCCTAAAAAAAAAGTGTTGTTTTAATGCATATTATATATGCCACTACTTGTCTACTTTCAAGAATTGTTAAGCTCTACTTTACTGTGCATTCATGCTATATTTCTTATATCTTTGCTTTGTTTTTTTTTTCTTCTCATGTATTGTAAATGTATCTTAATTGTATTTTGGAGCTTTTCTCCCCGGGCCTCCGCTGAAAATGGACCTGTGTCTAGTCGGACTTTCCCGGTAAACAAATGTAAAATAAATAAATAAAATAAAATGTAATGCCTGCATTTGAACATGAGTGCCCAGTCCATGGATATGCAGTCCCTACATTAGAGTATTGCTATCATTTGTCTGGAATGCAATGACTCCATTTAGAATGTTAGTATCAGTCATCGTTTATTTATATCCCTTAGGTGCAGACTCCATAAAACAGTGCTACTGAGGTATCACATGGGTATGCAATGCTAGCATTAGGACATTAGTACCACCTCAAATGTGGGTAACACCTGCATTTGAATAAAAGTGCCATCCTGTGGGTATGCAATGCCTACATCAGTACAGCAGTGGCATCTAGAGTGCATGCAATGCCTGTATTTACACTCCAGTCTCAACTGGCAGTTAAGCAATGCATGCGATAGGACATCCCATGGATAAACAGTCCATAATTTATGATATAAGTACATTGATGTAATTCCATGGAAATGCAGTGCCTACATTATGGTATTAGTGTCCTCCATTGGTTAACAACTGTATTATAACATAATTTCTGATTACTTAATGACTGCATTAGGATGTCATTTATGGGTATATAATGTCTGTATCAAAACATAATTTTGGGGTACTTAATATCTGCATTAGGATATTGTTTATGGAAACTTAATGTCTGCATTAGAACATCATTAATGAGTACCTACTGTCTGCATTAGAACATTATTTATGGGTACTTAATATCTGTATTAGGACATAATTTATGGGCACTTTGCATGAGAATGTCATTTCTGGGTACTTAATGTCTGCATTAAAACATAATATATGGATACTTAATGTCTCCATTAGAACCTCATTTATGAGTAATTAAAGTCTTCTTTAGGATATCATTTATGGGAACTTAATATTTGCATTAGAACATCATATATGGGTAATTAACATCTGCATTAGGTTGCCATTTATGGGTACCTAATGTCTGCAAAAGGACATCATATATGTGTACTTAATATCTGCATTAGGACATCATGTATGAGTACTTAATGTCTGCATTAGGATATCATTCATGGGTATTTAATATCTGTACTAGAACATTGTTTATGGGTACTTAATGTCTGCATTAGAACATCATTGATGGGTACATAATGTCTGCATTAGGACATCATACATGGATACTTAATGTCTGCATTAGAGCACCGTTGATGGGTACATAATGTCTGCATTAGGACATCATACATGGATACTTAATGTCTGCATTAGGATATCATTTATGGCTATTTAATGTTTGCATTACAATATCATTTATGGGTACTTAATGTCTGCATTAGAAAATAATTTATGTGTATTTAATGTCTGCATTAGAGCATCATTTATAGGTAGTTAATGTGTGCATTAGGTTTCATTTATGGGTATTTAATGTCTGCATTAGAACATAAAGTCTGTGTACTTAATATCTGGATTAGAATATCATTGTGGATACTTAATGTCTGCATTAGAACATCTTTTATAGGTATTTAACCTCTACATTAGGACATAAGTTATGGTTACCTAATATCTGTACTAGAACTTCATGTTTGGGTACTTAATGTCTGCATTAGAATATTATTTATGGATGCTTGATGTCTGAATTAGGACATAATTTATGGGTGCTTAATATATGCATCAGAACATCATTTATGGGTACTTAATGTCTGCGTCAGAACATTTATGAATATTTAATATCTTTATTAGGACATAATTCATGTGTACTTAATGTCTGCATTAGAGCATTGTTTATGGGTATTTAATATCTGCAATAGGAAGCCATTTGTGGGTACTTAATATCTGAATTATGATGTCATTTATTGGCACTTAATGTCTGCATTTGAATATCATTTATAACTATCTAATACCTGCATTAAAACCTTATTTACAGGTGGTTAATATCTGCATTAGGACATCATGTATGGGTATTCAATACCTTTGATAGGATATTAGTGTGATACCTTACCTGTAGAATCCCGGCAGCAATTCAGCAGTACCATCACAAGTATATGCAATTCCTGCATTTAGACACCAGAACTCTACCTTGTGTATGCAGTGCCTGCATCTGTATGTCATGTCATGCCATGGGAATGTAATGCCTGCCTAAATGAACTTTGGCATTTAGCTCTTTAAAAATAATCTAGGTGAGAATACCAGAAAAACACCAATCATCTTCCTACTAAACATTTGAGATATAACTAAAGTAGTACACAAAGTTGGGTATATTGTTCATCCTACATTGAAAACTGTATCAAAAGTTTGCCGAATCATGCAAAACTGAGTAATAGATGCCCTAGTCTACTCACTTAGAACACAAAAAGGCTGTTGTTGTAAACCAGCATATACCAAAATGGGAGTGAATACTGCCTAGTATCATCTCTAATTAATGATACAGTAATGTATTCTCCAAATGGGTCATGTCTTTAAATCAAATGTATGCAAAATCCTAAACAAAAGAAAATGATCAAACTGTATTATTTAATAGAAAAATTGACTTTATTAAAACACTAAAGGAACAAGTACCTCCTTTTTTAAATATACTGTCTCCAAAACTACTCAGCTGCAGAGGTAGATCAAAGACCACTCAAATCATAACATACCTGTGTGATGACTTAAAGTACTGCGTTGTAGTTCAGCAAAATGTAACATACAGAAAACAAGCAGCACTGCAGGTCATCTGTCACTGAATGACAGTTTCACCAAAAAACCTAAAAATAAACAAACAAATAAATAAATAAATAAACATTCAAAGAAACATTCATTCAATTGAACGGAGAGCACAAAAAAGTTATGATAAAGTAGTATTTTATTCAAAGAGCCTGATTTGAAAAGAATTGTTGTCAGTATAACATACTTTTGTGTAAGTCTGCTTTACAGACAGGCCTTGCACAGGAGTAAGTCACCTACACTAAGAGCAAGTCTTTTAGAATCTTGCCCAAAGAGGACATGCTCCCTTCTCCAAACAATATTTAACTGATTTTTAGATTTAACTCACTTTCTGAACACCTACAACCACCACTGCCTTTTAATAAAGAAAATAAGATGGCTGTTATATCTCACTGCACTGTTATACTAGTCTCACTTACCCTGAAGTTGCTCTATTTAGTACATTTCCCACTCTAACTTACATGCTAGATACTGCATCACATTACTATGCTCTCAGATATAAGCATCAAATGTCTTCAAAGTTACAAATGCCAACTTTTGGCATATTTACAGGTAAAATGGTATTCAGGATTCTTGCTCATGCAATTGTAATCAAATTCCATAACAGGTTAGGAGTGATCAAAGCTTTAACTCATTTAGTGTAAACTACTGGTGTACTTATTCTTTGTTTGCCAATGTAATTAATTCATAGCTTATGGCTGATTATCCTTCCATTATGCATGCATAAATCATATAAGTGTCACATAATGCATTGGTGCCAGGTTACTCATGCAGTAAGATTTTATTTATTTTGCTTGGTCTAATATACTAATGATTTTTGCTTCAGGTGGCAGTGTTTCTCTGCATGTACTGGTTATGTGTCTCTGTACTGCTATGATATTTAGGACTTAAACCCCTAAGTCTTAGTCTGATTATACATTATCATCATCATCATCATCAACATCACCATTAACTCTGTCTTTCTCATTTTTACATTGGGTTGAGGTGTCATGTTCATAGGCTCATAGAAGGATACTAGGTTAAATGCCCTGAAGGGACATTTTAATCCTAGCCAATAACCTGAGGTCAAAATCAAATACTGTACCTTGTGTTTATCAGGTGAAAACCTTATCCATTCAGCCAAACCCAGCCACTAAAAGAAAGTTATTAACAGCATATTGTAGTGAGGTTGGTTCTACCTGCTAATATATTTATTTATTTACCCTTTGTTGTCCAGGTTAGTCCCACTAGGCTAATAGCCTCTTTTCAAGGAAGACCTGAAGTGGTAGTTATATTAGTACTAGGGGAAATTGGGCCAGGGTATTTAGGAACTTCCCCTACATTTTTCGATAAGTGCCACAGGATCCTTCACATCTACTTGAGCTACCACCATCTCAAGTAGATGGGGCCCCGATTTAACATCTTATTCAAATGATGCAACTATTGCCACTTTTATCTGTTTATAGGTCCATAGGCTGTTACTAGGCTAATGGCCACTAGGGCCCTTAAAAGTCCAGCTGTGTACTCCAAGCCATTTGGGTACCAAGTATCATGCCTAGCATTCATGTTAATAGGCAGGTAGCTAAGGATTTGTAGGGAGGTGTTAGTTAGAATAATAAATTTCTTATTGATGATCTCTGTCCTTAAGGGACATGGGGGCCAGACCGAGGGTAAATTTACAATTCCCCATCCAATTGTCAAGGTTTTGTTTCAATAGGGTCAAGGATAAACTATGTTTTAAATGTATGGGGAGTATATACCATAGCGTGCAGACAGTTTGAGACACATATCTGTCTTACTAGCATGTTCTATTTATGTCACAAGTGAAGTTCATATCCTTGGGTCTTATTTTCCTGGTGCCGTTCATTTAGCATATGTGCAACAGATCCATCAGGGCTGGGTCTGAGGACGCCCTGTAAGCCAGGTAAAGATCCCATTTCAGCTGCCTGTATATAGAGACAGAGCCTTTAAGCAATCAGTGTAGCATAGGGTATTCAACCCCTGAACTCTTTTAGTGAGAAACCTTTGTGGGTATTCCAACTGTTGCAAGTGTCTGGTTAGATACATGCAAATGGGGGCTTTGCATTCAATGATAGGTCTGATAAGGGCTGAATAGAATGGTACCATAACTTCCTTGGACTTGGATGCCATACCATTACCTATAAGCTGGGCAACACAGAATGATTTTCTTATTATCTTAGCTGCATGTTGGTCAAAGGCCAGACTGCTGTCTGCATATGTTCCCAGATCCCCTACTACTGGGTTGGCTCTTAGGGGCATTTTATCAATGGATTAACTTGCTGTGATCACCCACCATTGAACCAGTAATCAAGGAACCCCAATCTTCTCCACTAGCAACAGTGAGGGATATACACTGGGAGGATAACAGGTATGCACACAGTATTTTCAGATGCAGTGCTCTGCATCAAGTGCAATTTCTCTTAAGAGCACACAGGGACAGTCTGGGGTTGGTTTCTCCCTCTTTCTCCAGATCCCCAATAAGACTCCTCACTGGCACAGCTATAGAGTTGAGTTCTCAGCTGAGTGCCAAAGCCAAGATCTCCAACACCATCTCTGTCCAACCAGTGCTTCATGTCTCTGCCTAAGTAGCTGACACACACACTCTTTGAGGTTTAATTTAGACACACACACACACACACACACACACACACACACACACACACACACACACACACACACACACACACACACACACACACACACACACACACCACCTGAGAAAAGCAGGCACAGATTTACTAGCTAGGCCCTTTTTGCCCAGACTATAACATAGTTATCACTGCCAACAGCCAGCTCCTTATCAATTACTTTAAGGCCCTTAAAAAGGGGGTCCAATCTTACTGTGTAATATTAATATTAACACAAATGGTAGTTTGACCAAGAGCAAGGCTATTAGGAGTGGCCCACACAATGTCACCAAATAAATATGCAAGCACTCTCATAACTTAAATATCTCTAGACCAATCAGCCACAATGAAAGGTTTAAATATCTATAATAATAAATAATAAAAGAACAAGACAATACTAAATGTATATTCACAGTGACATCAGAGTTCAAAATCACAGGAAATATTTAAAACAACATTGCAGGGCAGTCTCAAATAAATAAAGAAATATATCCAAACTAAGCTTTGCTATATTCCTGACTATATCTCAGAGAGTTACTATACTGTTCCTTAGAAACTTACTTCATTAGAGCAAGGCAGATGTGGTGAATACATCTACTATTTCTTGTCAGGTCCAAGACAGAATACAGAATGATGTGCCTCACTAAGAGACCTCTCAAATTAATATCTCAAATATTACTGCTGGGATAGCTTGCATAATGAGATAATTTCTTGTCACCTGACTCTATCACAGGTGAAACCCCTAGTGCTAGAAGATTGGCAGTGTTTAGCATCTACCTGTGAAAATACTTAGACCTCAGATCTAAAACAATTGCATTCCTTTATACTTACAGAAAAAGTAATTAGTTCACTCCGAAGACAATACTGAAAGATTCTCAGCAGAGACATTATGTCTCCAGCCTAGCCTATAATGTAATTTAATTTCAACTATTTTTCTGAAGTTAACCTCCTGTATTCCAGTTTCCACTGTTAAAATATATACATTTAAAAAGTCACAATCGTGCATGTACATTTCTGTTCTATTCCAACAGCACTTTACAAAAACCTTTTCAACCCACACTTCTGTGCTAACAGTTTGATATACACATGACATTCAGTTTTAATACATTTGTAACACAAGCATCTTATATAAATCATGTTGACATTCACAAATGACATATAATTACTTACAAAATTCAGGATAACTATGTGGGTAATATCTACCTTTGCACACCCCCCCTCGAAGACTCAAGCTAGTTTATCAAGTGACCCTTGAGAAACATTGCTTAAGAGGGATGAGCCCATCTGGGACTACATTACCCCATACACTATCTTGAGATTCCAGCTACCTTTGCATTGCTGACCCCATTATAGTGTTGCACTGTCATATCATGTGCCTGCAACCCCAGGTTCCACCATACTAATTTGGGATTTTGTTGGCTGGCTCACTGTAGCCATCGATCCCCCTCAGACTCCTCTTGCCTTCTACTGATAATACTTAGCACCAGGGTCTCCCTATCATGGTAAGGTTGCGTCATGTTAACATGGTACAGTTTGTACCCCTGCCTCCTGCCTAGCAGTTCTACCAAATAGTTAAAATCACTGACCTTCCTTAACACTTTGAAGGGCCCCACCCAAGCTGCCTGCAGCTTGTTGTGTCTGACAGGAATGGGCTTTGGCTAGAAGTGACAGATGGTAAGCTCTGGACACTACCAAATGTTGTATTCTGTAACCCCGTTGTCCCAGTATACAGATTCTCCCTTTCCTTGAGAATCAGGCACCTCCTTGACTACCTCTCTCAAGTCTTGCAATGTTGTGTCTGAGAGCTGATCCTGCCTCAACTCTCTCTTTCTAACCCTTCCCAGCTTCCCTTCCACAGGAAGTCTGGTATCCTCTGGTGCCTCACTGTCAGTCTGGGTACTACTACTTACCTCTGCCCTTGTAATCATTCTGTCCAAGGGAACATCAGTACGCACAAGCAGCTGTGGCTCACCTTCAGTCTCACTGCTACAATGTAGCTCCCCCCCCCCGAAGAAACCACCTCACCAGTCTTGGCTTCAAGTGTGCAGTCTGTCTGGTTCCCCTTAGGCTACCAGACACACATGCTTGTCTCCAAGTCAAACTGTGTGTCACTGCATACACACAAGGTACTGCATTATCAAAATCATTCCCTATCAAGACATCTGCAGGGATTTCATCAAACACATCTATTTGTTTGCTTCCTTTTCCACCTCCCAGTCAAGTTGAACCCTAGATAAAGGTATTTGTAATGGGATCCCTCCTAAGGCTCTGACTGGAGTACATTTCCCAAGGAAGTAGTGCTCCTGTTTAATGATTGCAGGCTTCACAGTGGTTAGGTCAGAGGTTGTGTCTTTCTTAGCGGTGGCCTGTTTTCTATCTACTAAGATAGGATATAACCTTTTATGGTAGTTTGGTGCCCTTGTTGTCTCCAGATAGCTTACTGCTGATATTCTGTCATTCCCACTTACTGGCTCTCCTACCTTTTGTTCCCCATCTTGCCTCCAAGTTCATTTATATACTACATGTAACCAAGCAGAAAGCACCACAGTCGAGCTGGATATAGGCAACAGTTTATTCAGTTCCAACCACTGAACACAAAGTGAAAAGATCCACACTTAACGCTGTAAAAGTACAAGTAACGTTTTCATCATCAACTTCATCAGATAAATTTCACAATCCCATAATTCCCTTTATATAGACACACTAAATTGCAATTAGACCAAATAAATCAATTAATCAATTAATGTAAACAACAGGATGTCATTAAACACTGTCCTTATATGGTCATGTCAGTGTTATTTTAAAATCCATTTTACTTTAAGTTGATAAAAATCACTTTCATGTATTAAAAACACATCATATTCTTAAAATTGATTTTAAAAACATTTTTTTAAATTGTCATAAATAACTTACATTTAAATAAAATGTATTTAAACTATAAAATTCCTTTAAAAATACAAAAGATATATACAGAATAAATTTATGTTTATTCTGTATATATCTTTTGTATTTTTAAAGGAATTTTATAGTTTAAATAAATTTTATTTAAATGTAAGTTATTTATGACAATTTAAAAAAATGTTTTTAAAATCAATTTTAAGAATATGATGTGTTTTTTAATACATGAAAGTGATTTTTATCAACTTAAAGTAAAATGGATTTTAAAATAACACTGACATGACCATATAAGGACAGTTTTTAATGACATCCTGTTGTTTACATTAATTGATTAATTGATTTATTTGGTCTAATTGCAATTTAGTGTGTCTATATAAAGGGAATTATGGGATTGTGAAATTTATCTGATGAAGTTGATGACGAAAACGTTACTTGCACTTTTACAGCGTTAAGTGTGGATCTTTTCACTTTGTGTTCGGTGGTTGGAACTGAATAAACTGTTGCCTATATCCACCTCGACTGTGGTGCTTTCTGCTTGGTTATAAGTTTATTTTAGCACCATTTTATCCTGTTGTGGTATTATATACTACATGTCCCCACTGGTTACATTTAATGCATTTAACCCTTGATCCTGGCTGTGTACCTGAACTGGTGGCATCCCCTGTTACTGTTGGACTGTGTTGGGGCAGTTTAGGCTGCCCACCAGGAGTTTCCTTAGACCCATGTGCAGCACTGAGTATCCCTTTTCTGTGCAGTGATGCCCTGCTTGCTAGGTATAGGTCTCCCTTTTCCCCAACTCATCTGCAATATTACATTCTCTATCTGCTAACCATGTCCTCAGGCAAAGTGCTAAGGGCTTGTTCCCTCTCTAAAAGGTCTGCCAGCCCTTCAAAAGTGGTGCCCTAATGCCCAGTCACCCACCTCTGAAAATAAGTGCTTAGTTCAGTGATATATTTACATACCCTTTCATCTGCCTTGCATTTATACTCACAAAACTTTTTTCTATAAGCTTCAGATGTTAAGTTACAGCACTCTAATAAACAATTATTAACAGTATTATAATTTAAGCAATCAGCATCAGACAATTTAGAAACAGCAGTTACAGCTTTACCATGGAATAAGGAGGTCAGAAACTATACCCAGAGCCCTTGGTCGACATTATACTGTTTACATCCCCTTTCAAACATATCACCATCTGTAAATTGCTATTTTTTACGTTAACCTCCTGTATTGCAGTTTCTACTGTTAAATTGTTAAATTGTGTAAGAAATTTGCTTACTTTTATTGCTTCTGTGGTTCAGTTACTCCCTTCCCCGTTACCTCTGTGACCCTGGCAAATAGTCAGCATTTCCTTTTCATGTTGCCTCTGCCTCCCATTTTCTTCAGCCTCCAGATGTCTCCATCTCTCTATTAATTCTAATTACATTTGTTTCTGTTTCTTCTTTTCTTCAACCTCCAAACACCGCAGTCTCTCTGCTGATTCTTTTTCCAAACATTTCTCCTCCAGTTCAAGTCTCTTTAACTCCAGACAGATTTTTAAGTTCTCTGATGCAAAGTTGAACTATCCATTTTCTGATAGTTGTACATGCCCGTGCTGGTCTGGGATGCAGCTGTGGTTAAGGCTGCAATCATTTCTAGTTTACTCAGGTTGGCATGCACCAGTCCCTTGGCTTGGCACATCTCAGACAAGTGGCTCTTTGTCAGGTTGCCATAATCCTCTGCTGACATCCTTGTATGTTCTCCATGACTAACTAAGCTAACAAAAAGTAAATAAAACTATTGTGATATGAAACTCTGAATGTTCACTGTGTGGCTGCTTGAGAGTACAAACACTTTCTTTAGTGACCACTGTTTACAGGCTACAGGAGTTCAATATCCATACCACTGAATCCCAATATGTGGATATCCCACCACTGCCAACCAATAAATATGTGACAACCCACCACTGCACCAGTAATCAAGGAGCCTCAATCCTCACCACTGGCAACAGTGAGGGATGCACACTGAGAGGATAACAGGTACACACTCAGTATTTCCAAATGCAACTTTCTGCATTAAGTGCAATTTCCCTTACCAGCACACAGAAACCACAGTCAGTCCAGGGCTGGTTTCTCCCTCTTTCTCCAGAACCCCAGTAAGACTCCACACTGGTGCAGCTATAGAGTTGAGATCTCAGCTGAGTGGCAAACCCAAGACCTCCAGCACCTTCTCTGTCCAACCAGTGCTTTGTGTCCCTGCTAAGTAGCTGGCCCACACACTCTTTGAGGTTTAAATTACACCCACAAACACACCTGGGAAAGTCTGGCACAGGTTTACTAGCTATGCCCTTTTTGCCCAGGCTATAAGATAATTATCACTGCCACCAGCCAACTCTATTCAACTACTTTAAGGCCCTTAACAAAGGGTGTCCAATCTTACTGTGAAATATTAATATTAATATTAATATTATATTGACACATGTCTGGCGCATTTCTCCCTGGGCCTCCTCTGAAAATTGGTTTTGTTCCAAGTTGGACTTTCCTGGTAAACAAATGTAAAATAAATTAATAAATAAATATTAATATTAATATTAATATTAATATTAATACACATGCTAGTTTGTCCAAGAGCAAGGCTATTAGGAGTGGCCACACAGTGTCACCAAATAAATATGCAAGTACTCTCAAAACGTAAATATCTCTATACAGATCAGCCACAATGAAAGGTTTAAATATATTTAATAATAAATAACAAAAGAAAATACTCAGTGTGTATTCACAGTGACATCAGAGTTTAAAACCACACAAATATTTAAAGCAACATTGTAGGACCATCTCAAATAAATAAATAAATAAATATATCTAAACTAAGCTTTACTATATTCCTGACTGTATCCAAGAGAGTTGTACTATTCCCTAGAATCTTACTTCATATAGAGCATGGCAGATGTTGTTGTGAATGGTTATTGTCAGGTCCAAGACAGAATACAGAATGCCCTGTCTCTCCCAGAGAGTCCTCAAATTAATATCTTAAATATTATTGCTGAGATAGCATGCAGAATGACATCATTTCTTGTCATCTGAATCTATCCCAGGTGAAAAACCTCACTGCTTGAAGCTGGCAATATTTAGCATCTACCTATGAAAATACATAGACCTCAGATATTTGGCAGATGCTGGAAGTCATAAAATAATTGCATTCCTTCATACTTTCAAAGGTAGTAATTAGTTCACTCCAAAGACAATACAGAAAGCTTCTCACCACTGACATTATGTCTCCGATTTAGTCTATAAAGTAAATTAATTTCAGCTATTTTTTTACATTAACCTCCTGTATTGCAGTTTCTACTGTTAAAATATATACATTTAAACAGTTACAGTAGTGCATGTACTTTTCTGTTCTATTTCAGTGGGGTATACATTGTGGTTACATTTTAAGCACAAGCACTTTATAAAATACCCTTTTGACATCCATGTCTGTACAAAGCAGTTTGATATACACATGACATACAATTCTAATACATTTATAATACAAGCATCTTATATAGATCATATTGATATTCACAAATGACATATAATTATGTATAAAATTCCAGATAGCTGTGCTGGCAGTATCTCCCTTCGTCACACTGTCCACAACTATAAATGTACTGCTGTAGCTATCCAAGAAGGGCAACACCTGAAAATTTTCAATATACATGCACAAATGTTATGTACATGCTTGTATCTCCTGGTCAAAGATGCTGCAGACAGGTAGCACTGAGACCACATATGGCAGGGAGTGGTGCAGATGTGAATGCTATGGGAAATCTTAATAGAGCCCTGCATTAGGTTCAGTGAAAGGTTACTGATATGATGTTGTGCCTATAAAATTTCAAAGGACACTGCAGCACACACATATCCACTACAGGAGTTGACCATCCATGCATAAACATTACATCACGGCTGAAGAATTTTGCTGACGCTTGTCAGCCATGGAGAGCAGTCCTTCATGCCTGGGGATGGCTACAGTGTAGAGTTAGGCTGGTAACAGACATCCAAGTGTCATTAGGGCAAGTATCTGATTAGTAATTTTCATTACAGTATAGAATAACACACTACACTGCATTTATGAAGGGAAGGTGAGTAAAGCCCACCTGCAAATCAGCAACCTGCATAACAATGTTGCAGTCTGGGAAGTCTAACCACCTGCCCATTTCATAGTTTAAAAATTACCAAGTAGATTCCTGGTATAGCTTAAATCTGGCATGCGTAAACAGAAATAAAACTCAGTAATATCTACATACCTTTATGCTAATAATACTTTAACCACAATAATATCATGCTGATATCCACATTTCTGTTGTGTTTGTTTAATTAATATCGCTAAAATACCCCTCTATGAGTAGCCCTAACATAAATTCATGTTTATAGATATTTGCACTAAAGGAAATCATAAAAAAGTTCTGTGACATCATAACATCATAAATTGTCTTTGATCACAGATCAATATGTCTTTAATTTAAGCATACAATGTTTCCCATATAACTTTTTGAAATTTCTAAATGTATAACTTGATTAAATCAATATAAAATAATAATAACAATAATAATAATAATGTCTTCAGCATGTTAAGTTAAAAATCAGGCAAGATAATGCATGCTGCATTGCAAAGAAACCATGCCTCTAGTGCAATTCCGCTGAGTTATCTGACATAAACAAGTATTTATTCCTGAATGCACAATGTTATTCATAAACTAAGCTAAATAATTCCTGGTGTAGACTTTGGTTCAGCAAGACTGTTATTTTACAGTTCCGAATTAAATAATTCCATATGACCACTTGATATCCTGGTTTCACAATGAATATTAACTCTGTAATTCATTGTCTGCAGGTGCATATATCTTTATTTTATGGAAATAAAAACCTCCACCTTTAAGCCTGGGGTCATAAGAAGACAGACTTTCCATTTTTCTAAAACATTTAGAAAAATATTACTGTTTGAATCACAATTTTATTACCAGCAATTCAAAATACCACCACATCCATCTGCTCAAAGTGATGAGCTATGAACATATAATCCCTTCTGTTGCAGGGATGGAGAAAAATGAAACACACTTAATTGGACTATTTTATTTTTTCATTCTGTAATTCAGCTTCAGTGCAAAAGCAATGATTATATAATTGTGGATTAATAGCTACTAAAAGAGACAAAATAAAAGAACTGCAGAGTAAACACGAGTCTTAGTAAAAAACAAGGAATACCACAGCAACTCAAAAAAGCACCAATAAGGAGGTAGTCAGAGGTGAGATGAAAAAGAAGATCTTTTAATCCATAGGAAACATTTGTTCTGGTACCTCGGCAATTCGCCTTCAGTGGAACACGAGTCTTATTCTGTTTAAAGGTTTTCTAATAATTAGCAATTGTAACATTAATGGAACAAACGTCAGTGCTCGCATTTACTTTCCATTAATTCATTTTATTATGAATCTGTGCCTGGATAAGATGCACCATGTTAGATATTAAAGTTTTCTGTAACAAAGATAATATAATACTACTGTAAAAAGATTAATTTTCAGCACTTCCTTCTTTTCAAAATATAACATTTTTTTGCATATGTTAACTGTTGCCGAATAAAAATGTACACTATTTTTTTAAATAAAACATTAGCTATTTAATTTGTCAACATAATATTTCAATATAAAAATCAAAGTTAATAATGCATTACAAGCACAATATTATAAAATAATATTTGTGTTATTTTTCTTAATTCTATCTTTATTCTGTTTTAAAGAACACATGAACAAAAATGGAGTTGTAAAAAAAAAAACATAATTAGTTTCAGACAATAGTGACACCTGCTGGCCAAAGTATAATTGTATTAAAAAATGTTGTGTCTTTCGGCCACTCCGAACTCCGGTCCGCTAACATTTGGTAGTGGATTTTTACGTGCCGAGTTACCAGCCCTGACGCACAACCTTCAACGAAGGCATGTCCATTCACGCATGCCTCCACACAGAAGATGCTCTAGCTGAGAATCGAACGTGACAACATTTTGCTGTGAGGCGACAACGCTACTGCAGCACCACTATTTAAATTTGTTGATTCTGTCTCAAGCTGCCAAATAAAGAAGTCATATTGAGTTATGGTAAATAAACAAATATAAAAAGTATTTTTACTGAACATGTGAAAGAAGCCCTTACTGTATCAATAATGGTAGACCCCTGGTGACAAATTACATCATAATTTTCAAAACAAGTTTAATACATTATCAAAAATTCACAGTAATTTTGATAATGATTCCAACTGCCTCCTAATGAATTAAAAGTAAAATGATTCATATTGACAGCTGTACCGAGTGGGCATCAGAAAGTATTGTTGGCTATCAACAGAGAAGATGAAAATCATAAGGTCAGAGAAAGCAAAAGCTCTAATGTGATCATTTATGTAGTGAAGAGTGGCTAGACCAGCCAGACCATGCTCCAAGGTAGAACATAGGAGTGGGTGTCTTATATATCAAAAACTGAGTACTGATTCCCTATTAGTCTGTTAAAGATAATCTGTTATCGAAGTTGCGAAGTGTCAATAAGGTATGTGAAGTCATATTCTTAGTTTCAGTTTAAATAGTATGGTGTGTTCTACAGTTATTTAAAGCATGCAGTCATATACCTAGCTATAGTATAAATTGGTAAAGTGTGTTCTGAAGTTGAAGTTATAGCTATTCCTAATAGTAGTCTAAATTGTCAAGTGCGAAAAAAGACATACAGTATGAATTGTAGAGGGACAGTGAAGTAACTAAAGACCATTAAGCTGTAGACTGTTTGTAGTCAAATGACATATATATATAGTCATAGTTCCAGCTGATGTTATGTTGTATGATGCAAACAAGTAAATACAAGGAACTTAAAGTGTTACCACTGCCATCTGTAAAGTTTATTTAATCTCATAAGTGACATTTTCAGATATCAAAGGATTAACAAGGTCATAAGACTTCATTCATGATACATCTTTTTTCGTAAATATTTATTATAAACTCAAGATGCCTTTTAAGTTAGAAAGAGAGTTACAGAGACTTGAAACTAATTTTGACAAGCCCATGTCAAATAGATACTTGCTAGTAGGAGTATGTCCCAGATGCCTAATTCAGTTATTAGACTAGAGCTCGAACAGGATATGTGGATATGTAGATAAAGTAGTATAAAAATACTAAGACAGTCATCTTCTAAAGAGACAGGGATGACTCAATTTAATTTAAGTGACCAAAAAAAAAAATGCCTTTGAAAATGAGGAATTGGAAAGCTCATGGGAGGAACATCTCCCAAATTTTGACAAACAAAAGCATTTAGACCTCTCCAAAGCTCTAACCAAGATCTACTACAAATCTACAAACCTAAGTCTAAATTTGAATGCAACATGTACAGCTATCACCTGGAATAGGCTCCCACTAGAAATCAGGACCCTTGCACATCCTAAATAATTTAAGACAGCCACCAAAGAGCACTTAAAGTCACTGGTCCTGCCACTGCACTCTCCCTCCTTAATATCCCCTACTTCCCATACCTTAATCTACTTTTCTGCCCTTAACTCACTCTTCTCACTAGCTCTCTTTAATCTTCCTTGACTACTCTTTCAATCTGTCTTCTAAAACCTATTAAGCTAATCACCTCAGTGAAACATCCTATAGTAATTGTCTTGCCTTCATGCAACTACATTAAGATAAAACTGGGTTTTGTAATCACTTACCCCAAAAACTATATTCGTCTTAATGACATTTTCTTTTTATACATCTTGAAAGAGCTTTGCTATACTCCTGAATACTGTCACTGTATAACACTGTATTTCTACCTAATGCCTTGTAATAATCCTGTAACATTGGTGTTTACTGCTAATTTATAATGAAAATTGTATAATATGTTGGAGCTTTTCTCCCCGGGCCTCCACTGAAAAAGGGCTGTTCAGCTCAGTCGGACAAGCCCGGTCAACAAATGTAAAATAGTAATAATAATAATTGATAAATTAATGGAAGAAAGTAAAACACATGCAGGATCAGAGTTGGAGAAATAAATAACTGAAGTTTATGTAAAAAATATTTCCATCTTTACAAACCAAATACAAATTGTGGGGTAAAGTAGATACAGGATAATTTGTTAATCACTTTTTTACTTTAAGGTTATATAGCAAAGAACAACAAAAATCAAGAGAGGATTCAGCAAAACACTGTAAAAAGACAAAGGGAGTATCAAGAATTAAGAGTCAAGAAAACTCTTACAATGTGAAAAAAAAGGAAAAGAACAGCAACGTGAGGAAAGCCGTATCCCAGATGCCTGGATAATAAGCACACTCGTGTCAGTGTACAAGGACAAAGGGGACATCCACAACTGTGCAGAGGTATCAAACTCCTGTCTCATTGCATGAAAGTTCTACAGAGGTTGCTTGATAAACTGATACACATCGTAGAAAGTAAGATTGGAGATGAGCAGTTCAGATTCAGATCATGATGCAGCATGACTAACCTGATGTTTGCAGTGTGAAGGATAGTTGAGAAGAAGCTAGAGAGAAGGAGAGAGTCTAGCTGGGCATTCCTAGACTTGGAGAAAGCACATGACAAGGTTCCAAGAAATATGTTTTGGGCAGTATTTCAGTGGTTAAAAATCTCAGAAACATTGGTAGAATTAGTGCAGGCTATGTACAAGAACCCAATGGCTCAAGTACGAACAATGCTAAGTCTCACAGAGGGGTTCCCAATGGGAATGGGTGTGCACTAAGATTCAGTTCTGAGCCCACTGCTGTTCATACTAGTGATGGACTACATTAGCAAACAGGTTGTAGGGGACAAATCAACAAAGTTCCTGTATGCAGACAATGTCTGGTGTCTGGCGGCACAATTCCAGGACACTTCTATGGGCTAGGCTTGTAAAGGCTCCAGGGCCATTAGCCTAGTATACACCTATGAACCTATGAAACTATGTGGCAATACAGGCAGACTCTGAGCAGGAACTTCAACAAAGGATAGGGGAATGGAATCCAAAACTCAAGGAACATGGGATGAAACTAAGATAAGACAGTGGTAATGGCTGCAAATTGGGGAAATTAGAAGAAGCTAGGAATTGAGATAGATAGAAGTATAGTGGAACACCTTAATAACTTCAGGTATCTGGGAGGGGTAGCTGAGGAGAAGGAAAGTCTGAATGAAGAGGTCAAAGCTACAATCAGAGGGGCTGAAGCCAACTGGCATAGAGTGTCAAGTGTAGCGTATGACAGAAGAATGCCAAATAAGCTGAAAAGTAAGATGTACAAAGCAGTGGTGTGACCAGTACTACTGTATGGTACAGAAATCTGAGCAGTGAAGGCAGATCATATGAAGAAGCTAGAGGTAATGGACATTAAGGTCCTGTGAAGGTTGGTAGGATGCACACTGTGGGAAAGATGAAGAAATGACGATATAACAGCAAATGTCAAAGTAGCTCCAGTTGCACAAAAGATCAAAGAGAACAGATTATGATGGTTCAAGCATATGTGCAGAATAACAGAAGACAATTTGGTGAAGCAGATTTAGCACAGACAAGAAGAAGGTAAGAGGAAATTAGGGCATCCAGCAAAGAGGTGGATGGATTATCTGAGAGAAGATCTGCAACAATCAGGCATGAGTGTCAAAAAAGGCAGGAGTGTGGCATTGAACAGAGAGAGAGATGGTGACTGTTAACATGACACCCTGACCTCATGTAAAAAAGGGAAAAAGAGGGTTGATGTTGATGATGATGATGATGATGAGCTCTGTAATACTGTTCTGACTGCATGTCTGCACAATAACAGATGATTTAAAATGCTCATCAAATGCTGCTCAGGTAATCCAACAACCGAGTCATGTTTGTGTGGCAACATTTACTTCACCTCTTGTTCTTCAATCTACTCAACCAAGCTCAGTATCAACTGTGACTGAGAGTTACAATACAAGGAGACATTTCAAACTCATATAGATAGCTTAGAAACAGGAAGGCAAGCTTGTGGGTAGTTTGATGATGAGTTATATTCAATCGTTATTGCTTTGATGTTTAAAAGTAAAAGGAGTAAATTCCCAATAAATGTAGAAAAAAGAAAGGCAAGGTGTGAATAGGCTGAGGAACTTCTGAGGAGACTCACTCTTCCACCAAATGTAAACTGGACCAGAGTTACAGAAATACAGTTAGGGAACATGACTGACTTTGATGATTATGTGCACAAATATTGGTATGGATATAAACAATTTGGGGGAAATGAAAGCACTGATTATGACTGTGACAGCCCTGCACTGGCACAGTAATCAAGGAGCCTCAATCCTCACTGCTGGCAACAGTGGGGGACGTACACACTGGAAGGATGACAAGTACACACACAGTAAAGTGCAATTTCCCTTAAGGGCACACAGAGATCATAATCAGTCTGAGGCTGGTTTCTCCCTCCTTCTCCAGATCCCCAATAAGACTCCCCAATTGCACAGCTATAGAGTTGAGCCCTTAGCCAGGGTTCCTAGCCAAGTCTTTCCAACACTCTCTGTGTCCAACCAGTGCTTTGTGCCCCTGCCCAAGTAGCTCTTACACACACACACACACACACACACACACACACACACACACACACACACACACACACACACACACACACACACACACACACACACTTTGTGATTTGATTTACACACAAACACATGCCTGGGAAAGGTTAGAACAGGTTTACTAGCTGTGCCCCCTTCTGGCCAGACTATAAGGTAGTTATCACTGCCACCAGAACCCCTTATCAGATATTTTTAAGGCCCTTAACAAAGGGTGTCCAATCCTACTGTATAATGTTACTAATAATCCAAATAATAGTCTGACCAAGAGCAAGTCTATTTAGGAGTAGCCTGTACAGTGCCACCAAATAGATATGAGAGTACTTTAAGAGCTTAAATATGTCTCACAGGTGCCAGCCACAAATATAGGTTTAAATATATTTAATAATAAATAATAAAAGAACAAAACAATACTCAGTAAATCAACACAGTAACTTCAGAGTTCAAAATCACAAGAAATATTTAAAACAACATTGCAGGACAGTCTCAAATAAATACAGGAAGCATCTAAACTAATCTTTACTATATTCCTAACTATATATAAAAGAGTTATTATGCCCTAAAAAAAACTTACTTACAGCAAGGCAAGTGCAGATGGTGATGATGAGTGGATGTTCTTGCTAGGTCCAAGAAAAAATACAAAATACCCAGTCTTTGAAAGAATTCTTAAATTAATATAGAGAGTTCTTAAATTAATATCAAATATTACTGATGGGTTAGCTTGGATTACATCACTTTTTGTCACCTGACTTCAGTTTCCAAGCTAAACCCCTTTTGTCAGAAACTAGCTGAATTTAACATCTCCGTGTGAAAAATACATAGCTCTCAGATATTTGCTCCGAACTGTGCAGATGCTAGGAAGTCATAAAGCAATAAAACACGTCTGCATCTCAAACCTAGTAATTACTTAAAACCACAATGCAAGATAGTACTCAAATCCACAACCCAAAATTGTACTCAAATTCACAACCCAAAATAGTAATTACTTCTCTTTCAAGACAATACAAAAAACTTCTAGCTCTAGACATTGTGACAGCTTCTGCATTGAAACTGAGAGATAACTTTTATAGCACAACCGTAAAACAATTTAATTTCAACTTATTTTCTTGATGTTTTGCAATTTAACTCTATATGTTCTAGTTTCTAATGTTAAAAATATATACAGTCACACTATTACAATAGTTTCTATACATTTCTGTTCTAAGCCATCAGGGCATGCTGTGGTTACATTTTTGAAGCTCACTACTGTACAAACCCTGTACAACACATACTGCTGTATAAATCATATAAATATTCACAAATGACATAGAATTATTTACAAAATTCTAGATAGCTGGGCTGGAAGTGTGACACCCCCCCCCTTCCAAAAAAAAAACTCAAGCTACCTTTTCAAGTGAACCTTGAGAAATGTTGCTTGAGAGGGTTGAACCTATATGGGAATACCTTACCCCATTCCCTGTCTTGAGATCCCATCTGTGATGGCATTGATAACTCCACTGTGGTGCTGCACTGTCATATCATATGCTTGCAACCCTAGGCTCCACCTTAGTAATTTGGCATTTTGCTGGCTGGCTTAATGCAGTCATGTTAAGAGATTGTAGTCTGTAACTACAGTGAACTCCCTTTCATACAGATAAGGCTGAAGTTTCTGCAGTGCTCACACTATGGCTAGGCATTCTTTTTCTACACCTGTATAACATTCCTCCCTGGGTTGGAGCCTATGACTGAGATATACCACTGGGTGCTCTTCTCCCTTTGAGGAAACCTGGCTAAGTATAGCTCCCACCCCATGGTCTGAAGCATCCACCTGCACAACAAATTATTTGCTGTAATCTGGACTGGCTAACACAGGGGGTCCTCCCAAAGCTCCTTTAATCTTTTGGAATGCCTGCTGACATGCTACGGTCCAGACTACCTTATCTGGCCTTCTTTTCCTTGTCAGGTCTTTGAGGGGACCAGCTATGGTACTATAATTGGGGATAAACTTTCTGTAGTACCCTACTGTCCCTAAGAATGGCCTCACCTGCTTTTTGGTAACAGGGCAGGTCATGCCTGAATGGCTTCCACACTTGGCAGGATCTGGCCTGATCTTATCACTCCCCACTCTATGTCCCAGGTAGGAGACCTCTACCATACCCACCTGATATTTGCTGGGTTAATAGTCAACCTTGGCATCTGTAGTCTGCCCAGCACTTCCCTGATATGCGGAAGGTGCTCTTGTCAGGAATGACTGTAGATAGAAATATCATCTAGGTAGGCAAGGGCAAACTCTCCTGCTCCTGCTAGGATATACTCTACCAGCCTCTGGAAAGTCTATGGGGTATTTTTCATCCCAAAGGGCATCTTTGGGTATTCTTTGGTACCTGCACCACTGGGAAGGCCCAGTGAGTGCTGGACTCCTGGAGTACACTTAGTTCCAACATTTCCTTTATCTTCTCCCTCAGAGTATGTTTGACTCTCTCAAGCACTCTATAAAGGGTTTGATTAATAGGTCTTTGGGATCCTATATCAACATGGTGCTGCACCAGGTGGGTGACTCTGGCTTCCCAGTGAACATGTCTCCAAACTCCTGTGACACTGCTCAGATGTCTCAAAACTGGGTAGGGGATAGCTGCTAGGATATTGCTACCTCTTCCACTGAAGTGTCAGTTCGAGCCTCATTGAAGAGATCAGTCAACAGATCACCCTCAGACTCCTCCTGCCATCCATGCAAATACTCAGCACAAGGGTCTCCCTATCATGGTAAAGTTTCATCATGTTAACATGGTACAATCTGTGCCCCTGCCTCCTGCATAGCAGCTCTGCCATTTAGTTAACATCACTAACCTTCCTTACCACCTTGTAGGGTTGTGTCTAACAGGAATGAGAACCATTACTTTCTGCACTATAACATACTCTCTAGCTTCAGCTTTCCTGTAATACCAGACCTTTTTCTGCTGTTGGGCTTCTGCCAGGTTCTCCTGGGCCAACCCCATGAGTTCCCTGAACCTTGTCCTGAGGTTTAGGACATGTGCCACAACAGACTCCTTGTGGGATACACACTTACCCTCCCACTCATCTTTAATCAAATCTAGAAGTCCCCTCACCCAATGCCCATACAGCAACTCAAAAGGTGAAAACCTGTGTATTCCTGGGACACCTCTCTGTAAGCAAACAACAGATGGGGCAAATATCTGACCCACTCTCTTTTAAATTGGTCTGCAAATGCCCATAGCATCGTCTTGAGTGTAGAGTTTAACCTCTCAACAAGACCATTAGTCTGGGGATGGTAGGGGGGGGTCTTTAGGTGCTTCATCCCACTGTGCTTCCACAGACAAGCCTGCAGGACTGACATGAAATTGGCACCTCTGTCAGTCAGTATTTCTCTAGGGAAACCTAATCTGCTAAAGATCTTTAACAAAGCATTTACCACCTTCTCTGTCTCAATGGAGGATAGGGCCACTGCTTCAGGGTATCTAGCAGCATAATCTACTACAACAATGATATACTTCTTCCCTGTGGAAAGTGGGGTACTCAGAGGCCCCACAATATCCATAGCTACCAACTGAAATGGCTCCTTAAACACAGGCAAAGACATCAAAGTAGCCTTGACCTTGTCTCCTGCCTTGCCTACTTTTTGGCACTGCTCACAGGTCCTGCAGTACCCTGTTACAACCCTTGCAAACCTAAGCCAGTAGAAGTTCTGCATAATATGTCTCTTAGCAAGCATTATGCCCATATGACCTGCAAAAGGAATGTCAATGGCTATGGCTAGAAGTGCCAGATGGTAGGGTCTAGGCATTACCAACTATTGTATTACCGCACCCTGTAGCTCTCCCTCAGGAGCCCACTCTCTATACATTAACCAATGACCAGCATATAGGAATAAAAGGCAATCAGTTTAATACAATTAGAATTATATTTATTCCTCAGACCGGTTTCGGCTTACCAGCCTTCTTCAGTGAATCATAAATACACAAACAACATAACTTAACAAGCTTAAATATTCTCCCCCTCAAAAATGTGACAAACATAGTCCAGCCCATAATTAAAGGGCAAGAAACCCACTAAGTGTAAAAATAAAATAGAAGCAGAAGTGAGAACAGTCACCACGATAAAAATTCTTCAATACAGATAAAATATCTTCACTGCAGATAAAATCCGATAAGCAATCACCATATGGAACGAGAACTCTTTATTACAGAAACATCAGATACAGTTACACAAATTCACTTACATTTAAATACAGGTCCTTTGGCTCATTAGTATAATTGCTTGTTTACATATTAATTAATTGTAACACTCAATTGACAATGCATTGGAGCCCATGTGCTCCCTTTCAGTACAGCACAAAACCAAGCACTAGCTTTTATTTACATTAGTAGAAAAAGTGCTTCATCCTGAATAACAAACCATGAAAACTACAACATAATCTTTACAACCAAATGAATTGCGCTGTTCACTAAGCACCCTAGCTCAGTATTCACACATAAACATTCACCTGTGAAGTATTCAAACTACACATAAACGCTACAAACCCATGTTCGTTCATAGTATCTGATCTTCAAACTTGAGGTATATGCAGTCGATCATATTTATATAACATACCCTGCAAGATTACTTTGCGATCAAACCATCAGCCTGTCAAATACCCAACAGAACTTCAGATCATGACAAACTCGTCACTAGTGAGTTCCACTGGTTTCAAAGCCTGGTACCTGGCTCCTAATTGCGTATCTAACCACATACTGTTGCCAGTATTAGTATAAATCAGCTGATGACCACGCCATAAAGAGTACGCTTCAGGGTCCTAATACTTCAATGTTAGAATAAGGATGTGAGGTTATTCGTTGTATTAGCTACATAATATATTGTCTCAATATAAATAACCATACAAGGTCAAATAGACAAAAACGCTCAAAAATTCTCAAAAATTATGTTGTTAACAACTATCTAAATAAAAAAACACAATTTAAACATTGAGCGAATAGGTTGATAATATTAATATGTGTAACCATACATTTACATAATAAAATACATGCACATACCTGTACAGCTCACAATACATATAGAAAATAGGAATCATAAATATCATCTATCAAACATAGGACACTATCTATAGGTCTTAAAAAATACTTTAAAACTAACACTAAAAATTGCCATCTAATTCCTTGTGGAAATAACCTAAAGAACAACAAAAACTTTTATCTTGCACTGTAACATACGTATATTAAACTAGTATTCAAGTTCCAAGGTAAACCATACCCTCAGATGGCAATGAGTTCAAATATTAGTTAATATATGTCAAACTACAAATAATCTTTGAGACTCTCATGAATGGCTGATTACATACAAAACTACTTCCTTCCAACTAGTATAGGTTTTAGTGAGACACAATTGTTTAGTCCCGGTGGTAAATGTGCTGCTAGCTTCAAAATCCAGTGGAGTTCAGCTTTCGCTAGGATATTATCAATATCACCCCCTCTCATGTCCATTGTCACTACTTGTAAAACTCTGAAGGTAAAGGAATGCATGTGGCAGGCCTTCACATGCCTAGCTAATGCATTAGTTTCATCCTGCCTACGAATGTCGTACTGATGGTCATAAATACGATCCCTTAACCTCCTTTTGGTCAAACCTATGTAGAAGGCTGTGCAAAGGGAGCAAGTAGCTAGGTATACCACATTCTTTGTGTTGCAATCGGCATAGTGATTAGGTTTAAAAACATAGTCCATACAAGGATGTTGATATATTTGTACCTTGCTGAGGTTATTGCACCTAGGGCAATGAAGACAGGGATATGTACCCTTACTTACAATATCTCCCAGAAGTAAACTACTGGGTTTCATCACATTAGTGACGTGCTGATCATTACATAATAATATCTTAAGATTGTTGCTATTCTTATAACAAAACCTGGGTACAGCCCCTACGACATCTCTAACCTGTTTATTTACAGTAAGAACATTCCAATTCTTCCTTACCACATGCCTAATCCTTTCTATATCACTGGTGTACTTAGTGACATAATTCATCCTATGATCATATAAAGTGAACCCATAATTTCCATTATATATCTGTTTACTCAAAAGTATTGAGTCACCCTTACTTACAGGTTCGATGTCCCCAATAACCTCCTGTCTTATTCTCTTCACCATATCCATGTTATATCCTCTGTCTTTAAATAGAAGCTCCATATTATTCGCTTCTTTTAACAAATCACATTTATTCTTACAAAGTCTAAAAATCCTAGTAAATTGACTTTTCACTATGCCCTGAAAAGTGTGTGGCGGATGCATACTGTCAGATGCTAGTATTGCATTCTTCCATACTGTTTTCCTATAGAGTGTAGATATAATCTTACCTCCATCAGTCAACCTCAGTGTGACATCTAAAAAATTGACCTGTTGATATGAACATTCCATGGTGAATCTTAGGAAGTCCGTAGTGGTTTCCAAGTATCTCAAAAATTTACCAAAACCTTCATTCGTACCTTCCCATACTATCAGTATGTCATCTACAAACCGTTTATAATATTTTATGTGTTTGGATGACTCATGTGAAAAGAGGAATAATTTCTCCCACCAGTAGACCACCAGGTTGGCATAGGTATTGGTACAGGGAGTGCCCATGGCTACTCCCCATGCCTGTAAAAAATACCTATCTCCAAACATAAAGACATTGTTATTCAAAACAATGTCTAATAACTGACAAACTAATATGATCCTATCATTGGAGAAGGTAGTTTCCTTGTGCAACAATTCCCTGATATACTGTATCCCAACCTCATTAGGGATGGAGGTAAATAACTTCTCTACATCCATAGTGATAAGGAGGTATCGTGTGTTCCCCACCTCTAGATGTAAATCATTGAGACTCTCTAATAATTGGTAAGTGTCTTTTAAGATAGTACAACTATTGTTAACAACAGGTCGTAAAATGTTGTCCAAGAAGGTGGATATATGGGAAGTTAACCAACCTTCTCCTGACACTATCGGTCTCATTGGTATGGGCCAAACCTCTTTATGTATCTTAGGAAGCCCCTTCAAAATTGGTATAACCGGGTAGGGTTTCAAAAAATATTCATGCAATTCCATGCTAATCTGTCTACATAGCAACAGGTCATAAACAGTGTCTTTCACTGTTTGTATAATGGTTGACACTCGTTTGATGGATATGCTCTCATAGGTCCTTGCATCCGACAGCAACCCCCTCATGCACTTCACATATTCATCTGTGTCCATAACCACAACTCCCCCCCCTTTATCAGCAGGTTTCACTATCAATCTTTTATCTTTCTTTAATCTAGCCAGAGCATGATTTTCATTGATGTTAAGATTATAAAACCTTCCTTTCTTACTTTGTACTTCTGCAAACAATGTGTAAAAGTCCTTTTCACATAAGTCCAAAAAACATTCCACCATCGGATGCATTGGTGGCATGAAGGCACTTCTGTTCCTGAAAGGTGTCAAAGACGTAGTAACATTATCGCTCTCTTTATCTTTAGGAAAAAACAACTTCAGGCATACTTGCCTACAAAACAGTCTCAAATCAGTCAAGGATTCCTCTAGAGAGGACCTAGCTGCTGGAATAAAGGTGAGCCCTCTGTTAAGGAGGCTAAGCATATCATTATCCAGACAAGTACTAGAAAAGTTAAAGACCAAAGAAGTCAATATCTGGTCTTTCTGTTTGGTACATTTCTCTCCTCTGAGTACTTGCGTTTTCTTGGCCCCCTGCTGTTGGAACGACCCCTTTGCTGTTGAACATATTTCCTCTTGTATGGTAAAAAAGGGGGGGGGAGATGTTACTATTCTTAGGTATAGCTCCTGAGTTGCGATGCCCCTGTAAAGCCTCCTGATTAGGAGGGGGTGTACCTATATTCGGCATGTCAATGGGGTCCAGACTACTGACCCTGGCGGATGAAACATCAGCCTGTAAGGTGGAGTGAGCATTGGTTGCCGTCAGTATCAAACTACTAGGGGTTTCAGTACAGTCCCTCATAGCATTTATGTTGGTTGCATGTTGTAAAGATGTAGAGCGACCATCTTGGCTCCTTGGCCAAACAAACACATGGCCATTTTGGAAATCTAGAAAGTCCCTCCTTAATTTACGTTGTTTAGTTTTGCCCAGTCTATCACTGAAAGATTTCACTTGTGTGAAGACCGAGCAGAGTTTATCTTTACAATAATCAGAGGTAAAACGTTCTGTTAGCCTCTGATATGCCATGTCAGTTTTATTGCGAAGGTCAGTCTCTAGCGGTAAAAAATATTTAAGCAGTAGTTTCACATACTCGAAACCTAAGTTGATATTCAGGTCTTGCCATTGTTTAAGCAAAGATGGATGGGAGTCCCCATACGTAGGCATGCAGAAAACCCGCATGCCTCTGGGGACTAGCTTGTGAAACAAACAGGCCTCTAGATGTAGCCTCTGCCATAAATACCTGTGCATCTGGTAAAGATTGTCCTCCAGCATTTTCAGCTGTTCATGAAACTCCATTAAGTTTTCACCGGTCTCCACGGTTTGTTCTCTATCCACAGCTTCATTAAGGTCCAGCGACAATAAAGGGTTCGACTCTTGTAGAAATATACCGAGTCGTATCCCTCGACTCTGGAGCAGAAGCAGCAACAACATTCAGACTGTCCATCGTGTGCGTTGAGTTGTGATCAAGTGATGAATGCAAGCTACGAGCAAGGAACACAACTCACTGCCAAAGGTGTTCTCACCAAAACCAGAGAACAAAATAGAAGCAGAAGTGAGAACAGTCACCACGATAAAAATTCTTCAATACAGATAAAATATCTTCACTGCAGATAAAATCCGATAAGCAATCACCATATGGAACGAGAACTCTTTATTACAGAAAAAGGAATGAGCGCTTCATCAGATACAGTTACACAAATTCACTTACATTTAAATACAGGTCCTTTTGGCGGGCTCACTAGTATAATTGCTTGTTTTACATATTAATTAATTGTAACACTCAATTGACAATGCATTGGAGCCCATGTGCTCCCTTTCAGTACAGCACAAAACCAAGCACTAGCTTTTATTTACATTAGTAGAAAAAGTGCTTCATCCTGAATAACAAACCATGAAAACTACAACATAATCTTTACAACCAAATGAATTGCGCTGTTCACTAAGCACCCTAGCTCAGTATTCACACATAAACATTCACCTGTGAAGTATTCGAACTACACATAAACGCTACAAACCCATGTTCGTTCATAGTATCTGATCTTCAAACTTGAGGTATATGCAGTCGATCATATTTATATAACATACCCTGCAAGATTACTTTGCGATCAAACCATCAGCCTGTCAAAAGTGTAAAAATAAATCCAAATACATATGCCTACATAGAGTTGGTGACACCCGTACAAAACATCCAAATGAATATAATACAAATACCAAATAAAAAAACAATGTAAAAAGTACAATATAAAAATATGCTTGCTGTGACTTTATAAATGATCATTAAGTCCAGGGGGAAACAAACTCCCCAAATTAATGATCCAATATTTTTCCTTTCTATTGAGAACAGTATGCCAACCCTGTCGGTTACTCTGATCCCCAATAATTCTATCTATGATCATAAAGCAGAATTCAGCATCAGCATGTTTAACAGTATGGCGATAAAGTGCATTAGTTTCCCGTCTATTCCTTATATCACTTCTATGTTCAGACATACGTATCCTCAATGTTCTGGAGGTCTGGCCGACATAAAATGCCGAACATTTGCACATGGCTAAATAAACAATCCAACTGGTGCTGCAGTTGCCAAAAAGTTTTAGGTCATAAACCTTACTGGTATTTTTACTAGTAAACTTTTAAGTTTACTGACAAATTGGCAAGAACTGCAATGTCCACATGGAAAGGTATCTAACCGTCGGTCACCTGACACCTTCAATTGTTTATAAACAGCACCACCACTCTCAGTATGTTTGAAATGTGACAGATGGGATCCCAAAGTTTTGCCCTTTCTAAAAGAGAACTGACACCTATTGTCTAAATGAGCTCGAAGCTCATGATTAGCCAATAAAATATTCCAGTGTCTATCAATAACATTTCGGACAATATTGCTGTTACACCCATATGTAGTCACAAACCTGACTGTGTCCCTGGTCTGGGTATTGGCAGTGTGTCAATATTCCAACAATGAGTCCCTGTCCTGGCCACTAGCCCAATTACTGGCCAATGAGATATCAATGTTCCGATACCCCCTATTTCTGAACCTCTGACACAAATCCACTTTGGATAACTCAAAGTTCTCCACCGAAGAGCTGATTTTCTTAATGCGCAGAAAGTGGGATTTAGGAATATTACGGATGATGTGTTGGGGATGCAGATTGGAGGCATGGAGTAAACTGTTATACTGAGGGTATTTGGAGAATACTTTGGTACCCAAAAGTATTATCCACATTATGATATACAGTAACATCCAAAAAATTGATGACATCCTTGTGGGTATTAACGGTAAACTCGATACCCCACTTATTTTCATTAAGATATTGTAAAAAACTCCTCCAAATATTCAGCATCAGCCCTCCACACCATCCAACAATCATCCAGATATCTGCATCATATATCTATTTCCTCCAAATATAAATTGTGTGAAGAATCATAAATAAGTTGCTCTTCCAAAAAAGCCATAAATAGATCTGCATATATAGGTGCAAATGATGCACCCACGGCTGTCCCTTGTAATTGCCAATAACACTCACCCTGAAAGTAAAAAACATTTTTGGTTAGTACATGCTCTGTCATACACAAAAGTAATGTGTTAAAACCAGACGGATATAAACTGGTCTGTTCCAACCAAAATTGCAATGCTTGGAGACCTGCCCAATGAGCAATGTTTGTATATAGGGCCTTTACATCAAGCATGCACATCAACCAGCCAGGTTCCAACTGTGTGTCGGAGATGATTTTAAGAAACTGTGTAGTGTCTTGTATTCTGGCCCTAACTACAGATAACAAAGGTTTGAAATATTTTGTTAAAAATGCTGACAATGGTTCCGTCAATGAGCCAATCCCAGACACTATTGTCCTACCTGGAGGATGGGTAAGAGATTTGTGAATCTTAGGCAAAAGGTACAAAATTTGTTTTTGTGGCTCTACTACCATAAGATGTTTCCTGACTGTGTCAGTAATGATGCCTTCTTCAACTGCCTGGCCTAAGAAGGCATCAATCTCCTTTTTAAAGTTCAGTGTAGGGTCCAGGGGCATGGACATGTAATTTTTGGGGTTGGACAACTGTCCCTTACCCTCATTCAGATTATAATCTGTGTTCATTACCACTACCACTACCACCCCTCCTTTATCTGCAGATGCAATGACAATATCATGGTTATTTTTCAGTTCACCCAAAGCCATAATTTCCTGAGCAGAAAGATTATGCACTAAAATGGATGAATTCCGAGTTGGAAAATGTATATCCCGAAGAACAGCTTGTAAAAAGTTAGAAACGTGTTTATTCATTGGGGGTTGAAAGTTAGACTTAAGAAATCTGAATTCATCCAATCTTTGAGAGTCTGTATCTGAAAAAAACAATTTCAGGTTAAGTCTACGACAAAAGTCGTATAAATCAGTAACCATGCTATATTCATCAACAAAGAAACCAGGGACAAAGTTCAGGCCTTTATTTAGAAGTTGTAGTTGTTCATGGGTTAAAATCACATCAGAAAGATTTAACACATTTTGACATGTCTGGTCTACTACCTCATGAGGGCCTGTAATAATCCCTCTACTGTTGTGATGTTGCTTGCTATTCCTGGGTTTGCAGCCACCCCACCGCCTATGCCCCCATCTAAAGGGTGTGGTGTGTTACGTTTTTTAGGAATAGGGGATTCCTGGGTATTAGAATTGTGAGTGTCCATAAGGGCAGATTCATCCCCTGATGTACTAGTATAGTATGAATCACTTCTCTTTAGTATAGACCTGGGTCTTTTCTTATTATTTTGGACCCGGTAGCTCTGCTGGTCTCTGAGAATTTAACAGATTTCCTTACTTCAAAGGGTCGTCCCCTTTGATAGTCAGTGACATCTCTATTGAATTTCCTTATTTTCCTGTCTCTAGTCTGTTTTTCAAATATTGCCAGTTCTTTAGAGAGTTTGCTCAAACTAATTGCATATTGAGAATTATCCTCATATTTTTTGCATTCATTGCACAGGGCTTTCACCTCAGCCAAATTCATATATATCACTCTTTCATAATAGGAACTTAATAAATGAACAAACATCATGGAGGTTTTCTGGAGAGTAATATTCCAATCTCTGGTCAGAATATCATCAGACCTACCAATCAATGGCTGCACCCACACCCAAAGGCCTCTTGGAACCAGTTCCCTATGTTGGTAGGCTCTGAACAACTTCAGATGCCAAATATTGGTTCAAAGTGTCTTCAAACCCTTACTCAGTTGGTAAAACAACATGGTACAGCCATCTTTTGGATCCAATTCGGATTCACTAGGGTTATTGCCTTGATCATTAGTGATACCAAATACCCTGATATCATCTTGGTCTGCACATAACCCTGTCAAAATACTCTCCAAATCCATAGTGATAAAGTTATCCCAATTATGCAACAGAGAACAAACAACCCCAAACCACTGTATATATAACAAAATCAGCATTGTAAAATATGCCAGGACCTATAATGAAAAGCCAAGAGAGACTAATCACTGAACAACAACTAAATCTCAGGACAGTGTCAGTTCTCTTTTAGAAGGGGCAAAACTTTGGGATCCCATCTATCACATTTCAAACATACTGAGAGTGGTGGTGCTGTTTATAAACAACTGACAGTGTCAGGTGACCGAATGTTAGGTACCTTTCCATGTGGACATTGCAGTTCTTGCCAATTTGTCAGTAAACTTAAAAAGTTTACTAGTAAAAATACCAGTAAGGTTTATGACCTAAAATTTTCTGGCAACTGCAGCACCAGTTGGATTGTTTATTTAGCCACGTGCAAATGTTTGGCATTTTATCTCGGCCAGACCTCCAGAACATTAAGGATACGTATGTCTGAACATGGAAGTGATATAAGAAATAGATGGGAAACTAATGCACTTTATCACCATACTGTTAAACATGCTGATGCTGAATTCCGCTTTATAATCATAGATAGAATTATTGGGGATCAGAGTAACCGTCAGGGTTGGCATACTGTTCTCAATAGAAAGGAGAAATATTGGATCATTAATTTGGGGAGTTTGTTTCCCCCTAGACTTAATGATCATTTATAAAGTCACGGCAAGCATATTTTTATATTGTATTTTTTACATTGTTTTTTATTTGATATTTGTATTGTATTCATTTGGATGTTTTGTATGGGTGTCACCAACTGTATGCAGGCATATGTATTTGGATTTATTTTTACACTTAGTGGGTTTCTTGCCCTTTAATTATGGGCTGGACTATGTTTGTCACTTTTTTGGGGGGAGAATATTTAAGCTTGTTAAGTTATGTTGTTTGTGTATTTATGATTCACTGAAGAAGGTTGGTAAGCCAAAACTGGTCTGAGGAATAACTATACTTCTAATTGTATTACACTGATTGCCTTTTATACCAATATGCTGGTCATTGGTTCTTGTACACTTGTTGGTTCAACTGTGCATTGCCATACTGGCAGAGCATTTTATTTGACTCTTTATACAGTAAACCTTTGTTCCAGTATACAGACTTTCCCTTTCCTTGTGAATAAGATGCCCCCTTAACTACCTCTCTTGTAATGTAGGGTCTGAAAGCTGAGCCTGTCTCAGCTCTGCTTTTGTGACTCTTCCTAGGTCCCCTTCCACAGGAAGTCTGGTATCCTCTGACATTGATGCCTCACTGTGAACCTGGGTACTACCACTCACCTCTGCCCTTACAGACACTCTGTTCAAGGGAACATCAGTACCTACCAGCAGCCGTGGATCACCTTCAGGCTCATTGCTACAGGGTAGCTCCCTCCCTGAAATACCCACCTCTCCAGCCCTGGCTTCAGGTGTGGTGTCTGTCTGTATCTCTCCAGGTTACCAGACCAACATGCTTGTCTCTAAGCCTGACTGTGTGTAACTGCATATACACAAGGTACTGCGTTATCAAAAGCATTCTCTATCAGGACAGCTGCAGGAATACCCTCAAATGCACCTACTTGCTTGCTTCCTTTTCTACCATCCCAGTCAGGGTGAACCTTGGATAAAGGCATAAGGAAGGGGGTACCACCTAAAGATCTGACTGTAGTGGACTGCCCAAGCAAGTACTGCTCATCCTTATCCACTGCAGGATTCACAATGGTTATGTCAGAGGCTGTCTCTCTCTTAGTAGTGGCCTATTTTCCATCCACTAAGATATGATATAACATCTTGTGATAGTTTGGTATCTCTGTTGTCTCCAGACAACTTACCATGGCATACGGTTATTACCACTTCCTGACTCCCTCACCTTTTGCTGCCCACCTTGCCACCATGGACATCTATATGATACACTTAGTCCCACTGGTTACATTTAAGATATTTAACCCTTGATCCTGGCCATGCATCTGAACTAGTAGCTTCCCCTGTTACTGGCGGACTCTGTTGGGGTTGTTTAGGCTGCCCACCATGGGTTCCCTTATATCCATGTGCACCACTGGGTGTCCCCTTCCTGTGCAGTGATGCCCTGCATGCTAAGTAGAGATCCCCTTTTTCCCCAGCTCATCTGCAGAGTTGCACTCTCAGTCTGCCAACCAGATTCTCATGTCCTCAGGCAAAGTGCTAAGGGCTTTTTCCCTCACCAAAAGGTCTGACAGCCCTTCAAAAGTGGTGACCTGACACCTACTCACCGACCTATGAAAATAAGTGCTTAATTCAGCAATATAAGCACACATACTTTCATCTGCCTTGCATCTATGCTCACATAACTTTTTTTCTGTAAGCTTCAGGTGTTAACTTAAAGCATTCAAGTAAACAATATTTGACTTTATCATAAATTAAACAATCAAAATCATTCAATTTAGAAACAGCAGTTGAAATTCATCATGGAGTAAGGGAGTCAAGGAACCATACTCAGAGCCCTTGGTCAACATTATACTCTTTACATACCCTTTCAAATATATGAATAAAACTATCAAAATGATCACCCTCTGTAAATTATGGAAGAAATGTACTGACCTTTATTGTTTCTGGGTTTAGTTATTCCCTTCCCAATTACCTCCATGACCCTGGTGAAGAGTCAGCATCTCCCCGTCATGTTGATGCTGATTCTCATTTTCTTTGACCTCCAAATGCCGCAGTCTTTCATTTTCTTCAGCCACAAAATGCCACAGTATCTCTGCTGAATCTAATTCTAAATGTCTGGCCTCCATTTCAAGTCTCTTTAACTTCAGACAGGTTTTTAAGTCCTTTGAGGAAAAGGTAGACTTTCCTGTTTTTAGTGGCTGCAAATTCCCCTTACTAGATTGGCTATCCTTCTGGTTGCTGGTCTGAGTTGTGACTAAGGCTGAAATCATTTCCTCTTTATGGAGGTTGGCATACACCAGTCCTTTGGCTTTGCACACCTTAGCCAACTGGTTCTTTGTCAGCTTGCTATAATCCTTTGCTGACAACTCTGCCTGCTTTTCTTGACTAAACTAAACTAACAAGAAAAAAATTAAATGGAACTGTTGTGAAATGAAACTCTGAATGTTCAACTTCTGGCTGCTTGAGAGTATACCCACCTTTAGTGGCAACTGCCTACAGGCTACAAATGTTCAATTAATATCTACACCACTGCTCACCAATATGTGATATCCTCACTCTGGACCAGTAATCAAGGAGCCTGAATCCTCACCAGTGACACTGGAGAGGGACATTCACTTGGAATACAAATGGATACATTACGTAATTCCAGATGCAGACCTCACTGCATCAAGAACAATTTTCCTTAAGAGCACACAGGGAACACATTCAGCCCGGCATCTGGGTTTCTCTCTCTTTATCTCCCCAGGTCCACAGTAAGGCTTTCACTGGCACAGCTGCAGAGTTAAGTCCTCAGCCGAGCATCCAAGCCAAGACATCCACCACTCTCTCTGTGAAACCAGTGATTTTTATCTCTGCTCCAAGTAGCTGACACACATACTCTTTGAGATGTAATTTTCACACCCACACCTGGGAAAGGCTAGCACAGATTACCCACTCTACCAACTTTCCCTAGACTATAAGGTAGATTAACTACCACCAGTCCGTTACTATAAGGCTCTTAAAAGGGTATCCAATTATACTGAGTGAAATTAATATTAATACAATTGGTAATGTTGACCAAACAGCCAGACTTTCAGGAGTGGCCACAGTTATCACCAAATAAATATATGCAAATACTGTCAGATCTTAAATATTTTCTAAAAGGACCAGCTGCAATAAAAAGCTTAAATATATTTAATAATAAATAATAAAATAACATACAAATGCAAAATATCTATTTACAGTAAACACAAGAGTTTCAAACACAGGAAATATTAAAATAATACAGATGAATAGATTCACACAGATACAGAAAACAGTACTTAAATAATCTCACTATATTTTCCTGACTAATCTAAAGATTATTATTTCCTGGTCTCTTACTGGAGCAAGGCAAGATGAACTAAGTGAGGGATCCTTCTGTGTCAGGCTCCAAGAAACTGACTGCCCAGTATCACTGACTGAGAGACTTCTCAATATAATATTGATATATTATTTCTTGGATCGCTTACAGAATGACATCACATCTGGTCATCTGACTCTCTTTCCCACACTATCACTAACATTAGAAGCTGCCAGGATTTTACCACCTATCTGGTACCCTACACACAGATAGATCTTGGCTCAGATCTGTTGCAGCTCACGGAAGTCATAAAGCAATTTTAACACTTCATCTCCTCCTACAGAGCTACTAAGCCAGGCTTCTCACAGACATTTTGTCTCTAGATGCAATCACAACTGTAAGATACAATCTTTATACCTATTTTAATTTCATCGATTTCCAAAGTTAGCTGGGACTGAGCATAAAGTCTTCTCTTCCAGTATCCTCTGTTACAATATTAACATTTAAACAGTTACAATAATGCATATATATTTCTTTTCTTTCCAGCAGGGCACACTGTTGGTATACTGTTAACACAAGCAACTTTTCAAATGCATTGTCAACACAAGCATCTGTACAAATCAGTTTGACATTCAAATAACATATAATTCTTTACAAAATTCAGCTAGCTGTGCTGGCATATGTTACACATCCACTGCCCTACTTCTCTTGGCATAGCTGGCAGTACCTTCTATCATCACAATTTAATTGAAATCAGAGCTTCAATGACTATCACTGGGCAACTTATATCCAAAGATGGAGCAGTAGAACTTCAAGAAGTAGTAGGACATGTTACCCAAGTCAGTAAACATGTATTGCTTATAAAAAATGATACATTTGAACACCAGTGGGTTTTCTGCCCTAGGTTACAAAATATCCTAGGAAATAACATGTTCGATAAAAATAGGGGATATGGATTATACATATAACCATGAAAAGGGCCACTTAGAATCTAGTTATTTGTAGTATCTGACATTTTCATGGCATATAGTGTCAAAAACCCAGAACAGTATGATTTAGTGCAGTTGTGTCAGGCATTTCATAAAGGACTATCCAATGTAAAGTACAAACATGAAGTCAGGCTTCTACACACCAAGAACAACTATAGATTGATTCTAAACTTTATACTTAAAGTAAGAGGTTAACCCACCAAAACTGTTAAACAGCATCCTATAAAAAGGAGGCAAAACAGGCAACTGATGGGACTGTGAAATCCCTGGAAAAGCAGGTGAAACTCAAAAAATGAATTAATCAACCAAGAGTCCATATTAGCCAGTCTAAAAATGGTGGCTCTTATAGATGTTGACTATAGAGGATGAAGAGAACTAAAAAAAATAAATCTCTACCAAGCTGAGAAATTTCCATGCCAGGATAACTGTAGATGGATCCATAAGGATATGATAATATTTTCTACTCTTGACATCAGTAGTGGTATTGAAGAGTTGTCCTAGATCCAAAGTCTCAGTGAAATGTTATATGTTTGGAAATGAGCTACTGTACTCTTGAACAAGAATGCTACAACTCGTTCTCCAGTAGCTTTCTTTAGATTGATCATTACATATTAAGATCAATAAATTGTACAAGGAATATCATTCAATAATATGTACATGACATTAAGTTCGACACAGAAACTAAGCAACATCATTTGCATGTATTAGAGAAATCATTTAAGGTCTTCAAAAATGGGTTAAAATTAGCCCCTCAAAAAAAATAGATAAGTAAAATAAAAGAGTCAGTTCATGGACATCACTATAGTTCATGGGGACTACAGTGTCTTATAGGTAAAAATAGATTAGTCCAGAGAAACATTTTTAGTCAAGCAACTATCTTTGCAATTATAAAGAGAGGTCTTAGACAAGCACTCAGGATTTTTGGCCTCTCCCAGAGAGTGGTTAATAAATTATGCAGGAAGGACTAAACCATTAATAGACATATTGAGGGCCAGCATAAGGATGAAGAAGGTGTAGAATGGAAGACATTGTAGAGTGGTCAGAGGACTCAAAAGCATATTAAAATTGGATCAAATTGTTGTCCAAGCTCTCGCAGTCCCAAAACAAGTAAGGACTTCATAGTCCAGTTCAGACCCAACGGAATCACAGTGATTGATCTTTTATTACAAAAAAGAGGAGGCAGACATCAAGTGTTGGGTTATTACTCTACAGCACCCACACCAGTAGAAAAAGACCTGCAGAATGGGAAAAAAATTGTCATAGTACATTGGACTACAGAAGCAATGCAGATTGTAAGAAGTAATGCCCATCTGATACTGCAAACCATGAACATACTCATCAAGTATTTTCTGTTAGAATAACTGAGAGAAATGCTCAATACCAGATTAGAGCACATTATAGCAAGCCTGCAATGTGGACCATGAGAAATTCAAGTGTAAATATTGAAGATGAAGATTAATTAAACTGCTTTGCATACCGGGGTAGGCAACATGACTGTTTTTACTTAGAAAATGAAGAGGAACAACTGAATGTTCATATCTTAATATTTCAGAAAGAACCTCTAGTTGGTATAGAAATGGGTCATGATACTGGGATATGACCCAAGAAAAATATAGGACCAAGTGGGCTATCTACAACTCTAATGAGATAAAGCAGCAAAAGGATGCTCATTACAAAGAACATAACTACATGCTGTAAAAATGTCTCTCTTGCTGCCATGCCTTAGAAGAATTTACACTGATAGTGCATATGTAGTGGCCGTCTTAACCTTATCACTCCAAATTTGGGCCAGATATAAGTTAATTTCTGCTGAAGGAAAATATATTAGCCTCCAGGACATATTAAAAGAAATCTAGGAATTGTTAAACGCAGACTCTCCTCAGCAGTTAGCATTAAGATTAAGGGATATCAAAATGGATTGGAGCATGGAAAACATGATGACAAAGTGGATGAGTTAGCAAAATAAGGATTTGGTAAAAGATGCAGGGACAGTTGAAATAAAATAATGCTACTGCACTTGTGTTATGAATACCCAGGAAGAGAAAATACTCAAAGAATGTGTAATTTCCAGGCTGGACCAAATAAATATAGACAGTGACTCACAAACATATTTATCTAGTTCTTCTCTAACTTTATATTCTACCTCCAGTTTCCATGAGGCCCCCTGCCCAGACTCTGAGGAGAGAGTAGAATCATCCCTTGGCCAAATAACTGGCTTGCTGATTGATGACCTGATTATGACTTCCAATGTACTGAGATGCAATGAGACCTCCTGTAACAGAAGGGTTTTCCAAAAGGACTCACATTATGTTGTAGTACCAATCTCAAGGCCAAGCTAAACATTTGGGACTGCTAGCGGGATCCTTCTTGTTAAATGTAAAGATACAACAATGAACTAAGATCAACGGTTATAAAAAGAGGAAAATGATGGACTTGGGTAATGCTGTCTATTATGTAGTAAGTAGTGAGGGAGTTTTCAAAGGACATGTATCCCAAAAGTTGTACCTAGATCTGGAGTAAGGTAGACATATTATAGGATTCTATTATTGTTTCTTGGGAAATCCAGGGAGATAATAGTTACAATAAACCATGCCAGCTAGGTAGTGGAGTTTCACTTGACATATAAAACCTCATAGACAGATGCATCACTTGTGAAAAATGTAGATAAATCCATTTTTGAAAACCATGTAGAGTTTCTCAGATATTGAGTTCTTGGGACAAGATTCAAACTGACTTTGTCAGACTTTAACCTATGACATCAAGAAGGTTAAAATATATCTTAATCCTAATAGATGAGTACATGTGGTACATGGAGGTACCTCCAACTAAAAGGTGTGATGCACAGACACTTGTGTGAATGTTTAGTGAGAGTGTAATTCTTACGTGGAAGTACTATGAGCAATCCATAGTGATCAAGTTAGCTAATTTACCTAAAATGTAACATAAGCTGTGTTTCAATCATGGAGACTAATTCTTATCCCCATAACAATCTCAAATACCAGGGAAAGTGAAAAGATCAAACAGGGCCATAATAGAAGGTCTCAAAAAGATTACTGCAGAGTATGACTGCCATCTCCATTGAGTTTTAATTAAATTGAGAAATTTTCCTCAAAAATGTGAGTTCGCTTCACATAAATTTATGACTGGATAACTCATGTATCTGCATGGAAAGAAATACCCTGGAGGTATCCCTGGAAGAGATCCAATTGTCAGACCAGCTCCAAAGCCAGATGTGCTGAGCCAAGAGTGAGCCTAGGTAAATGTAGAAAACTATCACATTGAATTAGAAAAACAAAATAGCATCTTGCAAAACATCAAAGAATAGTTGAGTCTGGTGACCTGCTCCTGATTAGACAATTTCTAAGCAAAAGTACGTGTAATCCACTGTGGATCTGCTCATATGTGGTCAACAAAGTATGGATGGTCATAGTTCAAGCCCAGCTATATTGTAACCAACAAGATATGTCTGGATCCAGTACAAACAGATTAAGGATCTTAATTTGAGAGGGGCAGAGATAAGCAAAAAAATACATTAAAGCTGACAAGAAAGTGATTTTTTTAATTGCTTGTTTTCTCATAACATACCATGAAAAATCAATTTCTTACCATATTTATGACAATGATTGCCCACACTACGAGAACCCCCTGGTGAGTGACAGCTTTCAAGTCCTGATGTTGTATTCTAATAATCTAAACATTATCTACTGTTGCATCAGCTCACATATTCTAAAACATGGTGGAACTAGGATTCTTTTAATAGTACTCCCATTTAATGACAGTAAACTCAAGTAAATAAACGGTCTTGATTTTAAACAGCATGAAACTGTAAGTAGCAAACCAAATTGTCATTTCCTTAAAAATCATTAGTTATTGTGAAACTGTATTTGTATACACCAAACTGATATCAGTCCTATTAACTGTAAACATGTTGAATGGATTCAGTGTAAAATGCAAATCCATTTTACTGGACCACTTCAAAAGAGCTTATATAGACACAACTTTAGTTGTGAACATTCATCTGAATGTGACAAGTGTAAACAAATGCTAACTCAAGCAACTATGTTGTGTCCTATTGACATTCATCCATTTTATCCTACCCGGAATCAAACAGCACAGACTTTGAATATTTCTGCATATAAAGTGTCAGGGTTTATTTTGTTTATGGTAATTGTGCCCTTTGCTATATCCCATACAACTTTTGGAGTATGTTTGCAGCTATTCAAGTGACAAAAGACCTATCAAAGGAGAGAGACAGACATTTCACAAAAATGGTGGATCAGTGCCTCAGCCATTGATGTCATAGATACAGAATCTCTATTTCCATGGTTTTGGGTAGGAAATTTTATGGGGAATTTTTAAAATGGCTTGGCTCATTGAGGAGTTGCATAATTCTACATTTAGCGGTCTACAAAAAATCACTATTTAATTGAGAGCAATGACTGGTGATGTAAAATAAGATGGATCTGGATTGTATGCTTGTTAGTAAGGGAGGAGTATGTGCCCTAGATAGGAAAGAATGTTGTGCCTATATCCCTGATGAATAGATTAAACAAGTTGCACAAAAAGTTCATACCAGGTAGCTGGTTTAACATGTTAAGAACTACTTTTAGGTCATTGTGGACCAATACATCATTTTGGCTCTTTCTAATTGACACCAGCCTTGTAATTCCTTTTTCCTATAGGTTCATAGGAGGTTACTAGGAAATCAACCTTAGAGCCCTTAGAAGCTTAGACATGTTAATCCTGAGTTGCCCCAATTGTCCTTGATAGATGGATGAAATTCACAGGGTGATTATATGATAAACACCGACTACCTCTGTCCATAAGGGACATGGATGCCACTCCTGGGATAAATTTGTGGTCTTCCATCCAATTGTCACGGTTGCACTTGAATAAGGTCAGTATGGACCTCTGCTTCAGGTTTATTCTAGGGGAGCAGCAATCTCTGGGATATATATCTGTCTCTCCAACATGTTCTGTTAATTTCACAGGCTAGGTTAAGATCCCTAGAGTGAGTGACTCTTGTGCCATTTGACTTGTGCATGTGCAGCACTTCTTTTAGGGCATGGTCAGAAACTGTCCTGTAGCCCAGGCACAAGTTGCCTCTCAGCAGCCTAAATGGCACAGAGTAGAGTGACAGGGCCTTCAGTCTATCCAGGCAAGTCATGGTTTGGAGGCTCTGTATTTTCTTGGTGATAAACCACTTTGGTCTTTTTAGCTGCTGCAGGTGTCTTGTGAGGTACATGCAAAAGAGAGCATTGTACTCTATTAATGATCTGATGAGGGTCAAGTACAGTGGAGTTCTAACATCCTTAGACCTGGATGTGATGGCCTTACTTATGAGATGCATAACATGGAAGGCTTTCCTTACCATTGTGGAAACATGCTGGTCGAAGTTTCGATTGCTATCAATCTGTGTTCCCAGATCTTGCACAACTGGGTTTGAACTTAGGGTGAGTGCTATCAATACTGTAATTAGCAAAAAATTCTGCTTTGCCAAAGGGGATAAAAATTTATTCTTTGCATTCATTTTCAGACTGTGGCTTTGGCACCAGTCATTTGACTGTGTTAGCCCCTCCTGTAATATGTTAGCATTGTTGGGGAACTCAGTGATTGCACCCAGTTTAGACTCATCAGTGTATTTGTTAAGCCAAAGGCCATCAGCTTTAGCCTGGACTTCCAAGAAATAAATTCCAAACGTGTTCTGTTGGTGAGCCAATTGGCTATCCATCTAGTGATGTAAGGGTTAATCCCCAGCTGGGAGAGTTTCTTAATGATACCTGTGTGGGGGATTGTGTCAAAACCTTTGGCTAGGTCAAAATAGGTGGTATGCACTGTCTTACCTTAATCCAGGGCTTTGGTGACTTTCTAGAAGAAGTATACTAAGTTTAATAAGCATGATTTACCCTTAACAAATCCAAATTAGGTTGTGTCTAGAGTTTGAAGATCACCTAACTTCTTGTTGAGAAAGGTTCACAATTTTCTTTCCATGGCCTTGCAGAGGAGGCTGATTAGACTTATAGGTCTATAGTTTCCAGGGTGAGGTGATGCCCCCCCCCCTTTGTGCAAGGGGATCACTATTGCTGTTCACCACTCTGCTGAAACAAAGCCAGTTCTTAGGCTATGATTAAAGAGAATGTCAAGTGGGTCCACTAGGTCCTGATTTATATTGCTTAGTAAGCAACCTGGAATGTTATCTGATCCCATTGAGGCCATGTTTTTGGCCTTAGAGAGCACAGATATGACCTAATCTTTAGAGATACTAGGCAGAGGACTGGTGTCAGGTATGCTTTGGGGTATGGCTGGTGGGGACAGGTGGGTGAAGTTTGCACAAAATCTGTCAGGTAGCAGACTGGCAATTTCCTCTGTTATAGTATGAGTGATATCATCTACTATCAGTTCAGCACATAGCTGAGCATCCCCTTTTAGATTTCACACATAGTTAAAGAATGCCTTATCACTATTCATAGCTAGGGATGCTATTTTAGATTCATAATTAGCTTTAGAGGACTTTACAAGATTTCTGATTTGCTTGATCAAGCTGAGGAGGGAATTCTACCTCTGCTTAATGAGTTCAATCTTGTTCTTAGACATTGGTTTCTTCCTCTTGTTATATAACCTGTTTATACTTGAGGGCCACCAGGGTGGCTTGTTTTTTTTGGGAGGATCTGATTTCGAGCCAGTCAGGTGCAGCCAAGTCTATATAGTTTCTTAAGTGTTTATACAGGGCATTTGTGTATACTTTTGCATAGGAGTTATTGTTGTCTGTGATTGTGTGGAATATAAAACTTTTTTTTTTGCTCCTGTGGGGGTGGCAGGTCCAATAGTTACTTCAAAGGAGACTGATTCATGGTCTGACATTACCAGGCAGGGCATCACACAATGGGGAGTGCAGTGACCCCACATGTTGGTGAACACTATGTTTAGGATATTTGACGCCCTTGTAGGAGTGCAGGTAATTTGTTCTAGAGCACTGGTATTGACAAAGTCCAGGAAACTCTGGGCTAGCATGGTTTTTGCTCATGTATGTCACCCAGTCAATGGAAGGATGGTTGAAATCTCCCATGACTAAGGTGTTGGGCTACATGGCGAGTGACTCCAGTAAGTCCAGGTAGGCAGCGTGTTTTTTTGGTTCATGGTAGAGACCTATAGCTAACAATTATGTGGTAAGTTATTTTGCCTGTAGTTAATTGGACATGGACTAGTTTGAGAGATTCATACTGTCTGACCTGTCACGAGGTGTACTTGGCTTTAATGAAGATGGATATACCTCCACCTTTGTTTTTTCTTGCTCATTTTGAGGTTTGAATGTGTGGAAGATATTGTAGCTTTGCACAGCCAGAGTGCTCTCCATGACCTTGAACCATGTCTCAGTGACTGCACAGATGTCAAATCTTCCAAGCTGAGGAGTACTTCCAGTGAGTACAGTTTCATGTTTAGAGTCCTTTAATTAAGCAGCAGAATCCTGAGTTTGTTTAGAATGGATTTTGCTACACTGGAAATGTTGTTGTTTTGACATTGCCTAAAAAAGACACTATGGGGGAGGCAAGTACCTTTTCCAGTATCTGAAATCCTAGAGGAGACAGGTGTAGACTATCTCTGGCAAAGCAGTGTGGCTTTTCAACCATGTCTTCTTAGGTTGACAGATACTGGATCCCCCTGAACTGACACCAGAAGCTAAGCTAATTGTTGAAGTTAACCATTTTTTGATTATATTGTGGCATCATCCTGGGTGAAGGTAGAATGCTGCTTAGGGCTAGGGTCATACCCGCCTCCAGCACATAATCTGAAGGTTCAGTCATTTCTTCCTTCATAGAGTCCAGAGAGGTATGTCTCATGTCATTCACCCCAACATGGACTATGGCAGAGTCAGAATGGTACTTCTTGAGTGACTTCAGTGCATGCATGATTTGATAGATCCTGGCACCTGACAGGCAGCTAACCATGACCTTCTCCTTGTCCAGCCTGTTGAGGGGGATATCTGTGTGCCTCACAATGGAGTTGCCTATGACCAAGACATTTGGTTTTGAGGCGTTTTGCTTTAGGGGCTTATTTGTTGATACACTGGTGTATGTGTTATGTGTAGTGGTTTCTATTTGTTTAGCAGTGTGTGCAAGTGGTTTACATTTGGAAGGTCTCTGATCTTTTGGTAGGCTTCTAGTAAGTATTTTTGCATATGTGGGTTTATATGTCATGACTTCATTTTGTGTGAGAGGTGGTGTGCATTCTGAAGACCTGTTTGATGTCCATTTTTTTGTTATGTGAGCAAATCTGATTCCAATTTTATAGTGTAATTATATCTCTCACATCGGGTATTTGTTTGTTTTGGGAGTAAGTGGTTGTCAGTATACATGAGGTAATCAATACATTGCCTCAGGATGCCCATGTCTATCAGGTGCCTCAGGATGTCTGTGTCTATCAGGCTGGCCAGAGAAATGATGAGAAACCACCCTTCCATTATAGCAGGTTTTTAGTGCATGTACTATTAGATAAGAAAGGGGGCTAGTTTGACCATTTTTTGCCTTAGGACTAACAAAGGGGCTTGTTCTATTGAAGGCTATGGATTACAGAATCAAGGAAAACTGTATTCATAACTGAGCAAAGAAGACTAGTGTGTACCACAGTCACACAAACTGCACAGATAAAATCATAAAAAGACAAATAGGTTCTAAACAAAACATGGTATGTAACAATCAATGGCCATGTGTCTCATCTGAAAGTATATGTTTGAATAACATATGTATGTTCTTGGGTCTACTTGAGTAGATAGAAATTCCATTAAATCACATTTTACTTAACCAAGATGACAATACCAAGACCTTAGTTTAATGAATGTTTACATCACCAGAATTGTAATCTGGGAAAGGAAGCAGTTGGCGAACATGGACAAATTTGCCCTTTTCACCACTATAGTGTAATCCTGCAGTTGGTATATTTAGTTGGGAGGGGTTTGACATACTTCTGTGCATTTGTTTTGGATTCACTTTATAATCTCAAAATACTAAAATACCGAATTTTAGTATCTCGAGACTATAAAGCCGAAAGCTCAGAAAACCGACACCCAAAACTGCGAAATTCAAACTCGCGATCATTCACATACACACACCACCACACAAACAAGCACACATACACCTACCTAATTACACTACAACAAACAAAACAATACACACAAACACAACACAACAAACAAACACACCTGCCCTACCTATAAGCAGGGGGGCAAGCCCCACTGCACCCCCCAACCCCCCGCTACTTATATATACTAACTCTGAGGTTGCACTAAACACACAAACAAATATAACTCACCACTGCACACTTACACACACTAAAATACCTACCCAATACCCTTACAAGAACACCACTTACCTGAATCCCCAGCTAAATCTACAAACCGCACCTCACGAAAGTGACAACACAATGGCGGATTCGACATTTCCGCATTCAATATTATGCAGTTTCGCGTAACTTCACTTTCGAATTTATAGTCTCAAAATACTAAAATTCAATATTTTAGTATTTTGAGATTATAAAGTGAAACTGCTCATTTTGTATGTTGGCCACTTGCCTCCTTTCTCTGATTAAAATTCCAGTGATGTGAATGTTTGTAACACTAAAGTTTTTGGTATTGTCATCTTGGTTAAGTAAAATTTGATTTAATGGAATTTTGGTCTACTCGAGTAGACCCATGTCCTTATATATGTTCAAGAAGAACTATTACTGAAACAGTATTCCAGCCACCAACCCATTGCAAAGCTTAAAAAGTACAAAGTAGAAACCTGCCTAGTTTGAATCTGGTCTGTGTAAAGAGAAAGAAAATGCAATAATACCTGCATGAGGATACTACTTTATGTTAATACAGTTTGGTACCTATATTTGTTTGTGATTGTTTAACTAATACTGCTAAAATATGTCATCTCAGCAGAAATCCATGCCCAGAGATACCTGCACAATCATAAAATGTTTTGTGATTTTATAAATCCTTCTTTTTCATATCTCAATATATGATTTAATTAAAAGATACTTATGATATTTCTCATATAGTCTTCCCTAGCTTTGAAATGTATAACCTGATTTAATAAAAACATCATATTCTTTCAACATGACAGGTTAAGTTAAAACTCTGGCAGGCAAACAATATTTCATTGCAATATAACATACCTCAAGGACAATTCCACATGAGACTGTTTCACACCATTTTATATTACATACAAACAAGGATGTGCTCCTCAATAAATGCACAATGTTATTCATAATGTTAGATAAATAATTCCTACCCTAGCTGACTAGCTCTTAGTTTAACAAGACAATTTAAACACTCATAAGTAAAGAATTCTAGATGATCACTTGACATTCTGTTTTTTTACCATTAGTACAGACCACATTATTCATTGTCTAAAGCTGCACACACATTTATCTAATAGAAATAAAAAGTTTGTATTTTTACCTTGGGCTCATAAGACAACATACTTTCCTATTTTCTAAAATATTCAGAAACAATATAACAGTGCTAGAAACAGAATGCCGTCCTTATCAGAAGCCATCCATATGGATGAGCTCAGTGCTATCATGATCCTTTCTATTACAGTAGAAAATATTTAATTGCACTATTTTATTGCTTCACTCTAGAAATCAACATCATTGCAAAAATAATAATTAGTTAACAGTACGCAAGTAATTGCTAAAAAAACACACACACAACATAAAGCACAAACATGAGTTTGCTTTTACTTAAAAGTATTCCAATTAACAGCATTTGTAATATTAATGG